>NC_039291.1:1196791-1279291 GCF_003368295.1 Carassius auratus | reverse complement strand
GTGTAATTGCACTGTAAGAAAGACACCTAGAGTCTAACCAGAAGTCTAACAGATTTGTAATGACACAGTTAACACAATTAAAAAATGTTGGTGAACTATCCCGTTAACATTTGGAATAAAACTGGAATAACAAATTACATCTAATGCTTATGTACAATAGTGCTTTGTAAAATCTATCCTGACTTTTAACTTTCGATAATAATATAATTTTGCGACAAATTTCAAATGTCACAGCAGCATTTAAACTAAAGCTGCTACGGACGCTGCAGTTTGGGCGAGGGTTTAAATCTGGTTCAGACCCTCACAAAAACTGCTCGGATAAGAATAATTCTGACATGACATTTTCTGCTCATCCGATAATCCTAATGAATACTTGATAAGCACACACTAGCGATCGAGATGGGGGGAAAAAAGAGAGAACAGGTCAGCTTTGGTGCCTCTAAAGAGAAAAAAGAAGATTTGACAGAATCAGAGAAAGCACAGATGAGTCAGAGAAAATGAGAAGCAGCATCCTCAGCTCAAGACTAAATTGGCTGACTCATTTGAAGGCTCATATGTGCGTTTCGTTTGTTTCTCACACCAGATCCACATGGCTAACACTGATGATGGCTGCAGGTGCTGGCAGCAACACCTCCAGTGTTCCTGCAGGGTGTCTGAAAGCAAAGTCACCTACCCCATCTTGAGTGCTTTTGACTGTGGTGTTATATTTATATGTTCCTGTATGAGCCAAGGAAGAGAACACGTACTGTACAATCACTGTTTATTAAACCCCGAAGTTACGGTTCACTTTAAGTGTCAAAACATATTCCAGGCGAGAATTAAAGACACCTGTATGGTTTTAATCAAGTCATGTTAATGCTGTATGTTTTTTTTAATGTAAATTTAATCAACACTAACATTAATGACAAGGCTTACCTTGGTTTGATTGGTTTGAATGTTCTGATGGTGATTTAAAGGACCACAGCAGTTATACAAAATATTTTCTACATTGTCTACAGTTTATATGCTAGTTTTTATATAAAGTGCCACATGATCCTAAAGAAATCATTCTAATATGCTGATTTATTATTAGAATTATCAATATTGGCAACAGTTGTGCTGCCATTTTTTTTTCTCCTCAGGATTCTTTGATGATTTCTAATACAAAAAAGAAAACTGCATTTATTCAAAATATAAATCTTTTCAAACAATATAAACCTTTTCTATTGCTTCTGAACAATTTAACATCCTTGCTGAATAAAAGTTGTCATTTCTTTCCAAAAAAGAAAGAATAATGTAAATGTACTGACCCCAAATTTGTGAACTGTAGTGTATATTGTTAGACAAGATTTCTATTTAAAAAAAAATGCTTTTTATATTTTTTAATCTTTTTCAGTTTCTAGCACTGATGATAAATCAGCATTTTACAATCATTTCTGAAGGATCATGTGACACTGAAGATTGGAGTAATGATGCTGAAAATACAGTTTTGCATCACAGGAGCAAATTAGATTTTAAGGTATATTAAAACACAAAACACACACACACACACACATATATATATATAATACAAACACGTCATTATCAACGTTGGAAACATTATTATTATTATTCTTTTTTTTTTTTATACCTGTGATACTTTTTCAGTTCTGATGGATAAAGGGCAGAGTAATTATTTGGGCAGGCTGAATCTCCAGCTAACCTCTACATTACATGCATGTCCAGCATACTCTTGAAGTTTTTGATTTCCAAGTGCTGTGGTGAAAGCTCTTTTTCTAGTACAGATAGTTTAAAACATTATGCAAAGCTGCATTCAACAGTCATAAGATAAAGTTGTAGCGAATGCCATGCAGGAGACGCCCACCTCACTGATTTGACTGAGACTCCATCATCATATTCAGGAGAGTAAGAAGGGAAGCGCAGACGGCACTGGCTCTGGCTCTGCAAGGTTATGAATATGGAATTATGGGCCACACAGCCGGCTGTTAAAAATAAAAACCTGAAAGTCAAGTCATCATAAAGACGTAGAGAACTTAAAAGGAACACATACAATGTGACAGAAAAGGTGAAGCTGAAGAATAATGTTCTACTGCCCCCTTGTGTTGCCAGAAAGTAGTGGACAATTTGAGACTGCTATTTGTGTCTTACTATTACTGACTTTATAGCAGGTGAAATGTGAATGGAACTGAATCTTTCTGAAACAATACAAATATGCAATGACATACTGCCATTCCAAAAAAGTGCAGTATACAAAACCGCATAATGTACTTAAGATTTTCCACTAGATTTCCACTATGAAGAACAAACAAGTCATGTCTTCTGGACATACTGTCAAGGTTTAAGAGTTATAAACAAATTACTTTAATTTTTACTTCCTGTATTATCAAAAACAGAACATGGTGTGCAATATATACTGTACAGTATGCAGTTGTCAATTTCTAATACTGAAAATGCATAAAGAGAATACTATACAAAATGCAGTATTCTATATTGATTAAAAATGTCAGTATACATTTATAATAAACAAAAATCAATTTAAAATTAATTATGCACTTTTGAACTTCCCTATTTATCTTAGGAAAAAAAAAAAAAAATGTTCCACTAAAATATTAAGCAGAACAGCGGTTTAGCAATAAGAAATGTTTCTTGAGCAGCCATTCAGCATATTCTAGTAATTTGAAGGAAGAAGCGACACTGAAGACAAACTTTTTAAAGATATTTAAATAATATTTAAAAATATATTCAAATAGAAAAGATATTTAAAATTGTAATACTATTTAACAATACTACTGTTTCGATCAAATAAATGCAGCCTTGGTGAGCAGAAGAACCTTCTTCAAAAAATAAAAATAAACAAAAATAAAAATCTCACCAACTCCAAACATTTGAATGTACACTAATACAATAATACATTGTGTATTTTTTGTAAAATATAAAATATGCCAATATTCAATTTCGAACAACGCCTAAGCACTTATGATAATTACTTATGGTGAAATAAATGTAAATGTTTTTGACACTGTTAAACAAGTTTGAAGCTTGTCCATCAAGTTTGCTGGAGAAAAATGTTTTCAAACGAGACACAATTCACCGATCTTTATTTTTGAAAGAGATTCAAAGGGTTTTTCCATAAATACAAAAATAGCATATACAGTACTTCAGTTTAAATGAGAGAATACATGTTGCAGGATTAGAATTTTAAATCAAATCATGATTAAATGAAATTATATAGTGAAGGACCGGGGTGAACAGAATTACACACATGTTCTAAAAGCCTACTTTGATCTCATCCTTTTATGTGGACTTTGATCCCATTATGTGAACCTGATATCAACAACTGCACAGAGATGACTTCATGCGCTCACCAAAGCACAAACATTTTCACAAGGAAATTCTGTTTGAATTCATCACACACTTAACATATGCCATAACACACACACATACTTACGCACACACATGAAAGGTCTACTTGGGTTAGCAGAAATTGTTTATAAGGGCACCGTGATCTCAAATGCATCAGTGTATTACGGTTAACCTGATAAGCAATACAACACAGAGTAGGACCGCACACATTTACATTTAATTCATAACCATTAGCCACAGCATCCACACCGGCTCTGGTTGATTCGGGAATATTGGACACTTACCAACAGACGGAATTAAGGCAATTACAACACATTAAAAGTGCTTCAGGGCAAATGTTTTTCTCTTTTTTTTTTTTTTTTAATTGTCATCACATATAAACTGAGGTTATAAATAAACCTGAGGCTAGACCTCTATACTTTAAAGAGGAAGTTTAGCCTAAAATCGAAATCCTGTCATTTACTCAACCTCATTTCATTCTGAAACACACACACTGTGACTTACTTTCTGCTCTTTAAAATAAAATATATTTTGAAGAATGTTGGGAACCAAACATTACCACTTACTTCCATGGAAGAAAAAGTCACAGGTTTGAAATGACATGATGGTGAGCAAATTTTCATTTTTGGCTGAATTACTTAATGTGAACTATTGGTGGAACAGTTTGCCGAAAAACCAAAAACCCCCCAAAAAACGAACCGTTCGGTTTACCACACATGGTTCAGCACGCGCTGGGACCGTGGTTCAACTTCAATCTAACAAAGCATCTGTAATATGGTTTGCTATAAATAACATGTAGGCCTAAAACAAACAGTGTTCAGCTATTATGTGTTTGTTGATTGATGCGCATTCTGGCTTCCCAGACCTTGCAACAACAGTAATAAAAAAAATTTGAAAATTACAATTAAAAACACCCTGGACAAATCATTCACCTTTGTTCGACGCAAATCCCGTATTCTGGAATATGAGCAGTCATTTATTCCGTCATCATCCGGGTGCTGATAGCGTGCGCTCACAGATGAGACCTGAACAGCACACGTTAACGTGTTTAAACTAAAGTCATTTAAGCTTTGCCAGTTCAAACATTTAAGAGCCAAAGGACGCGATTTATACAGTCCAATATGCAATGCTGTTTTACATTTGATTCCTTTATTACATTTCTGTACCTAAAAACTTATGCTAAAACCTACCCCCCCAAAAAAAAAAAAATACTGAAAATCACTGTTTATTTTTTGTTTCTTTACTCTATAGTATTTATTTGTGCTGTTGCTTGTAGTTGGATAAAATATTCTTCTTTATTTTATTATAAAGTATAGATTTTCCATAAACATAGCACATACCGAACTGTACCGAAACCGTGACTCTAAAACCGTGAAACAAACCGAACCGTGAAAAAGTTGAACCGTGCTACCCCTAATGTGAACTATTCTCCCTGTGGGACTTTAGAAAGAAAAATAAGAAAAGAAATGTGTCGACAACATTGTCTAAGCAAAACGTACTTGCTGCTTGTCATCAATAAACCCACTAGCCTATTTACAGTTCCTCAAGCAGCCACACCTGATCAACACTACTGCAAAGAAATTACGGGGAAAGTGACTTTAAAATATTGAAATGGCTGTGTCTGATGTACGGCTATCTGCTGTGGTGTTGCTGGAGGAAATGAGCATAAGGCATGGGTGAACTGAAAGCACCGGTACAGCAGCGTGGGCAGAGCAGTGCTCGACTCTGCCAGGAGATGGCATCAGGCCAGTCTCATTCTTTATATCGCATATTGTGCACTATCCAAATTCTCTCATGTCAAGAGAATGAGCAAGATCCACTGCCAAAGTGAAATCTTTTTTTTTTTCTTTGTATAATTTGCTTGAGAAGAAAAGAAGTCCAGATGGAAAAACAAGACCTAGAGGAGCTGAAGCTGTTGCTTAGCCCTTGTTGTGTTTCTATAATGAAAGAAGTCTAACTTGACCTTCCCTCTGGCTGTGATTGACTGTGGCTATCTACTTGCTGATTTGCTGGAGAGGTGATGCTGGGCGTGTAAGGGGGCGGGGCATCGCTAATTCCACTAGAATCGTTGCCATCTGGGATGGTGATGCTCAGGGATGCGTCGGTGTCATCGTTTTGAGCGTACTCACTGTACGGTGGAGGCTTCAGGTCATGTGCTGCACAAAAAGAGGAGAGTGCAAAGGTCATGCAAAAGGTTTGAAACGGAGATGCATGGAGACTTATAACAGTTTATTTCATTAGGTAACAATGTTATGCATTTACAGTAAAATTACATCTAATGCTGTGTTAAACCATTTACAATTTTTTACTGTATTATGGTAAGTTAAACTACTGTTAAACCATTTTTAGTGTAGCAATTTTTTTTTTTTACACATTTCTGTGGAAATTAATTTTTAAATGCTAGATAGAGAGATAACAGAACACCAACATACCAACTTTTATTGACCACTAAATGTACAAATAGATAAAAAAAAAAATAATAACACTATTAATGCTAGCCACAAACCTTTAGCTACCATCTGCAGAACCAAAACTTCCAATGACTCAACAGTTTAAAATGCATGCTAATAGCAAGGTCATTCTTAAAAAATTACATAATTTCCTTTTTTCATGGTGCAGGCCACTGCAAACCATAAATGCCTCATTTGGTCTTAAACGGCAAACAAAAGCAAATATTGTTAAACATTTCAATGGAAGAGGTGACAAACTACACGCAAAGCTTTTGGGGAAAATTGGGGTTTTCCTTTACTCAAATATCAGGAAACGTTGAAAATGCTGAATGATGTGTCATTGAAGGTTGGCAAAAACCACATCCTGCACCGGAGATATTATCCTTCACTCTTCTAGGTTGAAGGAAACGCATTATATGCATGTGTTGCATCTTCTTGGAGATCTACTTACTGAAATTTGGTGTTCATAAACTCATGAGACATTGTTAGAGATGATGAGAGCACAAATGAAAAAGGAAAAGGGGGGAAATGCATAAGAAAGATATAGAAGAGAATGGAGCTGTTAGCCAGAATCTGCTGTTTGCATCCAATCCACACAAAGAAGATTTCCTTCTCTGCTGTTGAATGAACAATCAGTCTCAGCACAGAAACTGAACTGATGCATTAAGCTTTAATTGCCAAATTCATTTCAACCTTTTCCAGGTTTTAAATGTCAATATCTGGCAGCTGGTGTACATAAACGTCCTTCTCAGCGTGCCAGTTATGAAACCTGCCAATTAAGAAGCATTGGTCTAATTTGGGATGGCTAATGTCCTCAGGCCCACTCTCCAACTGTTGCTCCCTCTTGTCATAAAATTGTCCGTTAACCATTTACAGAGCAGCAGAGTGGGTGAAAACAAGACTTTGCCTAGAGATGTAATGTGACTGAGATGGTGTTTCTCAAATTAGGGTGAAGAGACATATTTACAGTTAATAAGCCTTGAGATTTGACAGTCTCCTCGTATACGTATATATTCTTGGTGATTTTCCTGTAAACATATCTAACATTCCTGTATTAAACTTCTCACAGAGAAGCTTTTAGACTTGTGACACACGAGAGAGCGTCAGTGCAAGAGCTCATAGTTCAACACATTTAATCATTTACATTCCAGCTGCGCTCTGAGCAATCACTTGGCAAAGCACTTTCAGGGATGATTTTAAGTGCAACAGTCTACATGGGTACTGCAAACAGTACCAGGATTTGCAATATACATAGAATGCTAAAATAAAGCTAAATCCATCCTCCAAACACAAATCACGTGCAACTAGAAAATGATTAGAAGACAAATTCCTATGTTTTGGTTTATGGTTAACTTTTTCGCAACACTCCACTGACCAAAAAAATTCCACGACAGTATAACAGAGGAATAAAAATGCCTTCTTATAAAGAGAGAGAGAGAGATTATTTTTTTCTATTTCTTTGAAATACTATTACTAGGTTATTGCAAATGGCAATCTCATTGGCTGGTGCTCACCTACTGAGCAAATTAGTTTGACCGAACGCAGACAACCTGACTAATATTCATGAATCCATTACTGTTCTTATTAGTAGAATTCATATTATTATTATTATCATCATCTTATCAGTATTATTGTTAGTTTTTCCCCTTTTTTTACAGAAACACTGTATGATCAAAGCATCACCATCAGTCCTAAATTTAGTTAAAATGTTTATGCATTCATACATGGTTACCAAGTTTTAATTATAATTACTAAAGTTCTATCATTAAATAATACTTGATTATCCAGATGTCATATTAAAGTGAAATATTGAAAGTGTACTTTCAGGTATTTAAAAAGCTGTGTCATTTTAAAAACATTACAAACATACATACATAACATACATGCCTACATATCTACATACACAAACACGTTATATTTATCTTTAAATTAAAAAAAAAAAAATAATAATATGGCAGTTTTTTTCTCTGTGGTATCGAAAATGGTATCAAATATCGTTATTTTTCAGGGTATCGTATAGAAGTTTGAAATTCCAATATCATGACAACACTAGTCTGAAGGTTTGGCTACGCGAGACTATGGAGACACGGTTTCTCGTTGTGAAAGCGAAACTACTTTGATTGGCTTCCAAAAGAGGAAACGACTAGAAATCAGTGGTTGTATTTACAACACTGTTCCAGAACAGATCAATCCAAACATACAGATGTGTGCAGCGCATTTTATGGAGGACAAGGACTGTTTCCTGGGAGAGTACCCTACATTGCTATGTGTTCTAACAAATAATGCTGACTCAGAGTCTGAAAGTACATTTTCATATTAAAAGGATTTGCCACTGATGATTCAAAGCGAATTTTGAGCAGTGTAGAGTAGTGCTTGTTGTTTGTCATTTCTCCAATCACAAATGCAGACATAGTTTTATGATTACAAGGCGCAATGCAACGCAACACTTAAAAAGACAGTATATGTCATTATTAGGGGTGTAACGATACGCGTATTCATATTGAACAGGCTTTCGGTTCGGTACGCATTATGTACCGAACGGTTCGTTGGACTAATTATATTTGAGAGAAAAAAAAAAAGTGAAATGTAATGATATACGTTCAACAAGGTAGCCCAATAACCCAAACGACGTAACAGGCAACGCCCCTGACACCCCGAAGAAGAAAAAAACACCAACTTATATGTTTATGTTAGGCTACTCAGTCAGGCGCTCACTCACTCAGTACGCGCTGAAGGCTCGTTGCAAAATAGCCAATGCGTTTAACAGACCAGAAATAGAAGATCCTCCAATAACCAACAGGTCTGGTGTTTGGGTGCACTTTGGATTCCCTGTAAGCTATAATGGTGATGGCAAGAGAGTGGTGGATAAAAAACAACGTTATGTCGCATCTGCAACATGACATTAGGGTACACCAGCGGGAATACAAAAAAAAAAAAACACCAGCGGGAATACTTGAAACATGTCAACTCATTTACGCCAACATCACCTTAGTGTGTCAGTATCTGGGAAAAGACGAAAAAGAGGAGAAACATACATGCAACAAACTATCCCCGCAGCATTTATGCAGACATTTCCAACTGACTCAAACA
This sequence comes from Carassius auratus, assembly GCF_003368295.1. NCBI lineage: Eukaryota > Metazoa > Chordata > Actinopteri > Cypriniformes > Cyprinidae > Carassius > Carassius auratus. The sequence goes on along the minus strand of NC_039291.1, from coordinate 1,270,409 downwards.
GGGCAAAAGACATCACCGCGGCGATTGGTAGACTACATTTACGTTACATTTACATTATAGCCGCGGATATGAGACCTTACTATTTACCATTCATTCTGTCATCACCATTATAGCTTACAGGGAATCCACAGTGCACCCAAACACCAGACCTGTTGGTTATTGGAGGATCTTCTTTTTCTGGTCTGTTAAATGATTTAGACATTTGACAACGAGGCTTCAGCGCGTGCTGAGTGAGCGAGCGCCTTAAAACGCGTGGAAAACGTTATATATATATATATATATATATATATATATATATATATATATATATATATATATATATATATATATATATATATATATATATATATATATATATATATACACACACACCGTATTTTCCAGACTATAAGTCGCACTTTTTTTCATAGTTTGGCTGGTGCTGCGACTTAGTCAGGTGGGGCTAATCAAAATGAATGACATGCACCAAGTGAAATGAACCAAGAGAAAACATTACTGTCTCCAGCCGCGAGAGGGCGCTCTATGTTTTAGGAGAAAATTCGTGATTGGCCATTTGCTGCCCCGAGTCAAACGAGCCCACCCTCATGTTTCTATGACACTTCTATCCAAAGTTATTCATTTTATCTTTTTCAATGGAAGTCTATGGAGCTTGTTGCTATGGCGCTCTCTATGGTTGCTAGGGCGTGGCTTGATAGATTCACAGTGTATATATATATATATATATATATATATAAAAACACACACATACATACAGTACAGACCAAAAGTTTGGACACACCTCATTCAAAGAGTTTTCTTTATTTTCATGACTAAGGAAATTGTAGAGTCAGACTGAATGCATCAAGGGCTATTTGACCAAGAAGGAGAGTGATGGGGTGCTGCGCCAGATGACCTGGCCTCCACAGTCACCAGACCTGAACACAATCGAGATGGTTTAGGGGTGAGCTGGACCGTAGAAAGAAGGCAAAAGGGCCAACAAGTGCTAAGCATCTCTCGGGGAACTCCTTCAAGACTGTTGGAAGACCATTTCAGGTGACTACCTCTTGAAGCTCATCAAGAGAAGGCCAAGAGTGTGCAAAGCAGTAATCAAAGCAAAAGGTGGCTACTTTGAAGAACCTAGAATATGACATTTTCAGTTGTTTCACACTTTTTTTGTTATGTATATAATTCCATATATAATTCCACATGTGTTAATTCATAGTTTTGATGCCTTCAGTGTGAATTTACTATTTTTATAGTCATGAAAATAAAGAAAACTCCTTGAATGAGAAGGTGTGTCCAAACTTTTGGTCTGTACTGTGTGTATATATATATATATATATATATATATATATATATATATATATAAAAATCACAAGAGGAAAAAAATTCAATAGGAGAAAAAAAAAAAAAAACCTTGAAACAGTATAAAAAATAATAATAAATAATAAAAAAAAAGTAGAACAAAAGTTGTTTGTTGAGTACCAGTGGCCTTTAAAGTGCTACAGTAAAAACATATCAACTTTCTAAATGATCTTGAAACAAATAATTTTTGTCCCAGTGCAGACTGGGGTGTAGCCATAGAGTGAGTCAGTCTTACCTCCAGACACTGCCTCATATGGCGGCGGCATGTCCAGATGAGAAAGCGAAGATGATGGTGGAAGAGAGGCGGAGGGTTCGCCCACCGAGCCGTCCTCTTGAGCTTCGTACCAACTGGGCCAGATTGATGTCTGTGGAGCAGAGCAGCAGAGGGAGTTAAACACCCACAATCAGACGAGTATCAAACACAACAAGCTTCTGAGGTTGACGACTTCTGTTAAAGACTACTTTAGATACATGTGGCAGCAAAATGGTGGAATTGTGCAATCACTTTCCCGGGCCTACATATGTGCTTATTACATACAAGACCTTGGAGTCTAAGATTTGCTGGAAAACACCGTATTATCTCAGTTTCATTATCTCAGACACTTATTTTCTGTGCAGCTTCATAGTTCTCACGAAATTTGCTTAGAGAAGTTCATCTTCTAGGTTGGATATTAATGGTCTGGTATTTCCCTTCTTGATTATGCTCAGCAAAGCAGTTTTTTTTTTTTTGCATTAACAAGTTGACATTGTAATATACCGGCACACTGCAACTCCCCTAACAAATGATCTCATAAGACAGAATGCATTATAAAACTGTAGGATCGAGAAAGAGAGAGAGAAAAAAAAAACTACTGGCATGTGAACGTGCAATCAGGCCAAAAGTTTATCAACTCCCTGAACTGTTTGTTGTTAAAATGAGGGCATTTCCTGTGTGGCGAGCTACAGGCAGCTAGGGTTTCTAAAAATAGGCCTAATATATCACTCTCACCATTTCGGAAGAAACTGCAGTAAAAATGTTGCATAATCTAAAACATTATATCCTATTAAAATTCAGTTTGCATGAGTATGATGAAACAAATGTTCAGTAAAAAAAAGATTTCAAAGAATTTCCAGTGAAATATTATAATAGAAACCCTACTTGAATAGCTCTTTGGCTTGATATAGTCTTCAATATTTTAGCTCCAAATCACTTCCAGATGCTATTCTGAAAATAAGACTCTTTCTTTTAGAAAAAAGGCAATTTTCTGAATATAAAAAGCAGCATTACAGCTTCAAAAGTTAAAAGAGAGAAAACATTTCAGACTCTTTTAAAGAAAGAAATCCCATTTATAACACAGTCGCAGATGCCATAACTTGACTGTAAGAGTGAATATGCTTTAGTCAAAGCAAAAAAAAAAAAAAATCACTAAAATGTTTTTCAGCCCTGTCACGGCCTTCAGTTATGGGTCCAGCTTGTTCCATCAGGTCTGCTTCTCCAGGCTTTTTCAAAGACACTGGTTAGTTTTGACAAGTGCTGAATACCAACAAGAAAAATGTATCTCTAAAACAGAAAAGCTCATGCATTTTAGTGGCCTGTGTGAATCACACGCAGCCAAGACCTGAGACATCTGTCCTCAGTTTGGGTTAACAGATCCCTGTTGTAGCTTTAAGTTTAGAGAGTAAAGTGTTTATTACGAGTCAAAAAAATAAATAAAAACGTAAAAGTAAAAAGTTCACCAAAACCCTCGCTGTAGGTGAATGAAACATACATAACATGCACAGAAAATGTCAATTGCTAAATTTCCACTGAATGCACACTTCCAATCAGTTAGAAAACCGACCAAACTGAAACCTGAGAGCAGAATTTCCTGTATTTAGATTCCCCTACAGACGTCATTCTATAAAAAAGGCTATATTGTGATATATTACATTTAATACAACAATATTTATTAACAATTGAATCCTGCAGCTCCTGTAATTTTTAGCAGTCATTACTACAGTCTCTAGTGTTACATGATCCTCCAGAAATCATTATTTTATGCTGAATTTGATGCTAAAAAAAATATTTCCTATTTTTGCATAATATCTGCCTGGATTTTTTTCCCCCAGAAATCTTTGATGAATAGAATGTTTGAAAGAACAGCATTTAAAGAATAAATTGTTTGTAACAGTCTCTTTTGATATATATATATACATACACACACACACTCATATACAAAGATGCATCTCAAAATAGAATGTCGCGGAAAGGTTCATTTCAGTAACTCAAATTGTGAAACTAGTGTATTAAATAAATTCAGTGCACAAAGACTGAAGTAGTTTAAGTCTTTGGTTTTTTAAAATAGTTTTGGCTCACATTTAACAAAAACCTAACAACTCACTATCTTAAATTATAATATGGTGACATGCCAGTCAGCTAATCAACTCAAAACACCTGCAAAGGTTATCGAGCCTTCAAAATGGTCTCTCAGTAGGGCTGTGCGATATGGACAAAAAAAAAGAAAGAAAGAAAACCTATAACGATTTTATCAATTTTGCGATTTCGATTTTAATCACTATTTTGACACACACAGACATGCTTGACAATCATAAATGCATTCAGTATAAATGTGAAACATTTCTAATAAAAAAATAAATAAAATGAGCGCTTTCTCAAAAAGTTGTAACATGTCTCTAGAACAGACTTAAGTCAAAATAATCACTAAGTAAAGATGTCAAATAAAAGGTCTAGACATATATAAAATAAAAAAAAACTTGTCCAGGGATTTTTTTTCTTTTTTGGCATGCATTGGTCATAGAGCTCACTGTAGCGTTGCCTCAGGAGTTGAAATGGATTTGCCGAAAGTTCACACGTACTCCGTTTGCAGTGCGTGTATGCGGTTCTGAAGCAGCAGCAAGAGCGCGTTATTGTTACACGAAAGCACATTAAAATTATGCAAATTTCCTTTGATCCGTTATAAAACCGGACGCGCATGCTCAGATACATGCTGCTCTTGCCCGGAGAGAGTGTGGGCACTTAAAACGTGTCTTCTCTCACTCAAATTGTCTCCTGTGCACTCACAACTCTCTCTATGCTCATGCACTAGATATTAAATCTTTGGCTGGCTATTCACAGAGTGCTGTATCCAAGCATGTTAACAGAAAGTTGAGTGGAAGGAAAAAGTTTGAAAAAAAAACAAAAAAGATTGCACAACCAACTGAGAGAACCGCAGCCTTCTGAGGATTGTCAAGCAAAATCGATTAACATTTTTTAGTGAACATAAGAAATGGACAGAGGCTGGGGACAAGGCATACAGACGTGTCAAGGAACTTGGCTAAAGTTGTTGTATTCTTCTTGTTAAGCCACTCCGGAACCACAGAAAAAGTCAGCGGGATTTTACATGGGCTAAGGAGAAGAAGAACTGGACTGTTGCCCAGTGGTCCAAAGTCCTCTTTTCAGATGAGACCAAGTTTAGTATTTCATTTAGAAACCAAGGTCCTACAGTCTAGAGGACGGCTGGAGAAGCTCATAGCCCAAGTTGCTTGAAGTCCAGTGTTAAGTTTCCACAATCTGTGATGATTAGGAGTGCAACGTCACTGCAACCGATTACCAAGAAATTTTGAAGTACTTCATGCTTCCTTCTGCTGACCAGGTTTTTGAAGATGCTGATTTCATTTTCCAGCAGGACTTGGCACCTGCCCACACTGCCAAAAGCACCAGAAGTTGGTTAAATGACCATGGTGTTGGCTTGCTTGACTGGTCAGCCAACTCACCAGACCTGAACCCCATACAGAATCTATGGGCTATTGTCAAGAAGGAGAAGAGAAACAAGAGACCAAAAAATGCAGAGGAGCTGAAGGCCACTGTCAAAGAAACCTGGGTTTCCAGACAACATCAGCAGTCCCACAAACTGTGACACAAACTGATCACCTCCATGCCACGCCAAATTGAGGCAGTGATTAAAGCAAAAGGAGCCCCTACCAAGTATTGAGTACATGTACAGTAAATGAACATACTTTCCAGAAGGACATACTTTTTCTTATGAAGTATTCTTTTCCACAATATTCTAATTTATTGAGATGCACTATATATATATATATATATATAGAGAGAGAGAGAGAAAAAAAATATTTAGTTTTATTAGGTGACAAACGGTTTCAAACTCAAAAAAAAAAAAAAGAGGAAAAGAGAGAGACATTTATTTTGGTGTAATTAAAACTGACTGAACAGTGATGAGGGTTACACAGTGGATTTAAATACATTTTCAGTGCTTAATCACAATATCCTTTTCCCCTTACTTGATCAAAGGCAAAAAGATTTGTCTATTAGCTTAATATCAGTCTTTGCCATTAAGCTAGTAAAATCTACTGTAAAATGCCAACTTGATGTCAACAGAAGACACTATAACATATAACATATTACACTTATTGTCTGGCTGATGAGTTCATGAGATCAACACAGAACTGCACAGGAAGCTAAACTATTTCATGTTTCCAAACATTGATCATATCAGCAGCTATTGACTCACAGCCAAGCTGACCACACCCTGAGAAAAAAAGGGGAAAAACAGCATCTGATTGGACAGAAATTTTAGTTTACTCACATTTTGTCTCTCGCAAACCTGGTGCAGGTACGCACGTCCTCCAACTATTACGATCTGAGCGTTTCGGGGATTGCTGAGGTACGCGGCCAGCTGTCTTTGTCTTGAACGATACCAGCAGATGTAGAAGAAGATCTTAATCATAATAAATATTATGACGACTCTAAAACAAGACAAAGAACAAGTTTAACGTCTCAAAAGCATGAGCATGACTGAAAAAAAACCCAATAACAACAAAATCAACACTGACACAATGATAAAGCACAAATGAGGCAATGCAAGTGTAATCATATCAAAACTTACATGTACCAGTACAGCTCCATGTTTCTCACCACTTGGTTTCAATTACCATAATCAGCTTCCAAGCTCTCAAACAGAAATATGAACCAATACCAGAGAGCTTGGTAAGATCTGCAAAGAAAATGTCAATTTGAGATCCAGGCAATATTGATTTACTCATGATCATTATAATAATCAACCAGTCAACCGATCTCATGTTTAAAACAGCTCAGATTCTTATGGTCACACTAGAAACATTTAAAACAGACTTTATTTTTAATATATTGTGTAACAAACAAGGTTGGGTTACTGTTACATAAGCAGAAAAGTCCAAACAAACTCTCACAAGCACACGTTTAGTTCACCAACATAAACAAACACACACAAACATCACATGGGGACACCAGCCCTTTAAATCCACTCATATGACTTTTGCTAGTTATATAAGGTTAATATAACTTGTCATAAAGAAAAGCAGCTCACCTTTAAACCGTTTTAAGAGGCGTTATAATCCGTTTTAGGCAGCTATCGAAGCATCTGCTCCTCATTTAAGTTGCGCGGAGGAAGTCGCTTTGCTAACGGGCTACAAAATATGTTTAACGTTACCTTCATAAAACGGAAACACCGACTCCTGGGTATAATTTTTCGAGCTGCTCGGCCTTCACTGGCTGCTTTTAGGACGAGTGTGGCTCCTCGCTCTGTTAGTAAACGCTAATACTTGAGAGCCTCAAAGGGCTTCCGAGAAACCTTGAGGGCTGTGTGTTTTTTCCATGAGCAAACGGAGGGATTTTCTTGTAGTTCTTCTGTCTCGCCAGGCGTCTTGCACTTCCGTGGAGTCATGGGAGAAGAACGTCAAATTAAAAGTCCTTCGCCGTTTATTTTACGTTTTTGTTGTCGTAATTTAATCATTTAGATGTAGATGTATTATTATAACTATTATTTATGTAAGTTTAAAATAAAATCGTATATATGCTGCTAAGACCTCGCGAGCGTCCACGGAGTAACGTTAGCTATATATTTTATTTGTAATGTTTTATATATTCTTATTTATCATTCGCCTGCTGCGTTTCGTATTTAAAGTTCGTAAGAACTGTTCAAAAATAGAAATAAACGGGGAAATGAAGAGTTCATGATTGCAAGGTTAAATTAATAACTATAAGTTGATATATGTATATGTTATTGAACAATCTCATTTCAAATAAATCTGGACAATAAAAACAGGTTTGAACTTACATACTACCTGTATATGGAAAATTAAAGTTAATTTAGTTATCTGTCAGTTACATATTTTTGCCATTATTTGTCCACTTGCTAATTTTCTTTTTACCATTTGTTATTCTTCTGTATAACAATGACAATGTACATTTTTTAATAAATGTTCACTTAATTTAAAAGAAACATAAGGAAATATAAAATTAGTATAGTCAAATTTACAATGCAATAAATGTTTCAAAGGAAGAACAATTCTATATGAATTCTATAATTGATCTTTATTTCAAATTACAAATTTTATAATAAAAACCATGCAAATCCTTTCACAAAATACAAGATGTTTTAATACAAGCACACTCGAAATATCTAGATCATCACAAGTTTATGTAGACTACTCTGTGGATGATCAATCCAACAAAATCCAAACGTGACAAATCCAATTCCGATTCAGTTATCAAAGCTTAAATTCAATTGTCAGAGCTTGTCTGCTACTGAAATTCCCAGTACTGCATAACACTGTTGAAACCCATTTTATCTGTTGTCTTCGATGACGATTGTCCTCCTGGGATACGTATCTATGTCTACAAAGATATACCTGAATTCATATTTTCCAGTCTCAGGATTCTGTCGGAAGAAGCAGTAGTTTGTCATATACAGTATGGGTCTATGTGAAACTAATATAACCATTTTTATTGAGAAGTTTAAATGTACCTCCTTTGACTCAGAATGAACAGTTCCCCGTAATCCTGGTTCAGATCCCTCAATGTAAAATTTCAGCCGCATGTACTTGAGTCCATCCTTCATGTACTCAACATGACTGAAGGACAAATCTTGTTAGCCATTTGTCAAGTGTAACAGAAGTGTTTGTATTAATTAAAAGTCTTAATTTTACCTGACTTGTTGTCTTCTTCCACGCCGACTGGTCTCCCCAAAACCTTTGATGGGCTCTCCAAATGCTCCAATGACCTTTACATACAGCAAATACCAGATTTAATCAGTCATTTGACATATTGGTTTGTACATCTTTATGGTTTAAAATAAATGAATCCCCAAATGCTGACCTCTGGGTGAGATCTGCATCTCTCAAAAGCTTGCCCATAAATTTTGCTCGGGCTTGAAGAGGAAAACAGCTCTTGAAAAACCACATACAGCAGTCCACCTAATAAGGATGACAACCAGATCATTTATTACACTCTTAAACATACACAATTTAATTTAGTATTCTTTAATAGAGCTCTATGATAAATACCATCATCAAACAGATGTTTGAACCAGAGCCGGATCATGGTCCCATAAGGCCATGGGTAGACATGTTTAGATCAGTGTTGTAAATGTGCTAATTTAAATAAAGCTGAATTAAAATAAAATATAAATATTTGATTAAAAATGACAAGACATTACAAAAAAAATATAAAAAATGGTTAACTAGCTAAAATAAATATAAGTACTAAAATCTCTAAAACTGAAATAAAAAGAAATTAAAACTACAGGTGCATCTCAATAAATTAGAATGTCGTGAAAAAGTTAATTTATTTCAGTAATTCAACTCAAATTGTGAAACTCATGTATTAAATTAAATGCACACAGACTGAATGAAGTCTTTGGTTATTTTAATTGTGAAGATTTTGGCACACATTTAACAAAAACTTACCAATTCACCATCTCAACAAATTAGAATACTTCATAAGAAAAAGTATGGCCTTCTGGAAAGTATGTTAATTTACTGCACATGTACAAGGACAAGGAAACAATGTGATATCACGTGTGCAAGACTGGAGTTCTCACGTAAGACTGGGATAATTATTAAAAATGGTAAGAAGCTTGCAATACGAATTGCCTGTGCGCTGATTTGCAGCGAAAACAAAAAACAGAAAATAAATATATGGAGGAGGAAATGGTTGGAGAGACGCAAGCCATGCTTGCTGATATTGTGGTCTATAACTCCTCCCCAAACTCCCAGCTGCTCTGTATCTTGCGCTCCCATTGGCTGTCGGTCATTGCCGATGTACTTTTCTGTCAGAACACTTTTCACACAGCATGATTTTGAATCGCCGACAGGTCCAGATATTTAGCATTACAAATATCTCACGGGCGTCTCGACTCATCGGCGATTCTCTCAGATCAGGTTTTTGCTAATTCACACTGCATTATTGTCATTCACATGAATGAGCACTGATTTGCCTGTGATTTCGGGCATTTGTCTGTGATTTCTCAAAACCTGACGGACAGCCAAAATCGGGGCTAAAATCGTACAGTCTGAACTCGTCTTTAAACTACTTCAGTCTGTGCGCATTGAATTAAGGTCCCTCAGCATGATGGTCCAATCCAGCCCTGGTTCCTGCCAAATCAAACACATCACGTCACCTGTTACACTGATTCCAATGAGCACCACAATCAAATAGGTGAAGTCTTTGCCAGCTTGTTTAACTGTTGAGGAAAGATAAAACAGAATCAGACGTTTAAATACTGAATAGCTATAATGAATCATATAATGAAACATCATGTAAACACTACAGAAAGTTTTGCCACAAACTCAACTGACAAATAATTTGTACAGAAATTATAAATAGTATAAATACAAATAAACAGCACAAATATCCCTTTAAAGTGGAAGTGAAGCAGTCAGTTAAGTTTATTATTTAGCCAGGATAAAAAAAAAAAAAAAAAAAAAAAAAAAGCTTTGGGTAGCACTTTTTTTAAGTTTCATTAGTTAACGTTAGTTAATACAGCAGTTACTAATAAGTAACAAAGATGAATATATTTGTTACTTTATGTCAGTTCTGGTCCATTAAATATTATCAGCAGACACAACTTTTGATTTAAAAAATGAAAATGATCATATGTTTAAAAAAATAATTTACATGTTAGTTTAATATTTATGTGTTTTTTTTTTTTAAAGTGTAGTGTAAGAAAAATTTTGTTTTCTAGTGACAGTGGTTGATAACACCGATTCCTAAGCCTAACTATGGTATTTTTTACTATGGTACCTCATAGTAATTTAAGTTACTATGTTATTGTTGTGCTGCACGTACCTTTCTGCGCCGCAGACGGGATTGGAGGTGTGTGGGAACTTCTGGATACTGACACCTGGTCCGTGTCCTTCTGCCCATCGCTCCTACTACAGACATGAACTCCTGTGTAAAGCGAGCGAGAGGGATAAAATGTCCACGTGGATGCAGGACATCGGGGTGTTTCATAAACAGGTCGTGAAGCGGAGATGTGTTGTGGTAATCTGACATGCACACGGTTTAATATATGCTGCAGACACTTTGACGTTTGTCCGATTCTGAATACTGAATACATCATGATTCCTTCTAGTATAAATCAACTGTCTAGAAAGTTAACCTAAACGATGAACCGCGCATAACTCTAAATTATGAATATTTTTTTTAATGCTGACTTTCACATGTCTTCTTATCGTTTACAGGCAGTCACTACCATTAGTTGCTCGCTTCACGCCTTCCGCCTTCGTTTTTTCAAAATAAAAGTCCCGAATCACGTAAGGAGGTGCTCAGAATTTTATCACTAGACTTTTTTTTGTTGTTAGTAAAATATTTAACTGTAACACTAACAAACGCAAAACGCTTTTACAATATTTAAAGACGTTGCATTTTAAAATTCTACAAACTACACCTATAATTACAATAATGTAAACCCTGCTGTGGGACAAACACAGCTAAAACTAGCCTAACCTGGTTTTAGCTGGTTTAAGATGGAAGTAGCTGGTTTTAACTGGTCTACCAGGCTGGCTAAGCTGATTTTAGCTGGTTGGCAGCTAGTTTCCCAGCCTGACCAGCTAAGGCCAGCCAAAACCCCTCTAAACCCAGCCTGCTGACCAGTCATGACCAGGCTGGACAACCATCTAAAACAAGCAAACCAGCTTAGGATGGTTTTAGCTGTATTTTTTATTTGCCAGCAGGGTAATAACCTACAAAAACAAAACTGGCCCAAACTACATATGTTCATTTATGTTTTATAGCATAATCTGAACCTTTGAACATTTCTAAAAAATAAAACAATACTGAAATACAATCGGGTCAACAGACATTAGCTAATCTCTGTCAAAAACTGAATAATAAACATACACTAAGTTTTTGGAATTACTCATTTAACTTTTCCATACCAATTCTCAAATTTACAATGCTATTTCCATTATTAAGTTACAAAGCCTTGTAGGAACATCCTGGATTTATTTGTCATTTCTATTCTATAATCTGCTCAATTTTGTTTCAGTTCCCATTTCCATTCATGAGTGTCCATGACATATACCTTTATTAATCAGTGCATACATATCAGCCTATCTTACCAGACAACACATGCTTTAAAAACATATTTTTTGATGTTACTAGAAAGTCACTTTCAAAGTAGTCCAACAGAATATGTTTGTATCACTTTATTTAAAACAACCTGTCCAGCATAAATCAAATATATTAACGAAATACGTTGTGTCAAATTAATAGGTTTCTCAAATCGTAAGTAGAAGGGAAATAATATGATATGGTGTGCAACTTGATACCAATTCTTAGAAAATCTTGCTCGGCACACTTAACATTATATTCATAGACATGACCGTAATTGACCTTAATGTTGAACATTAAAGCTGCGGTAGGTAACTTTTGACTCTCTAGCGGTTTATAAACAGAACTGCTTGCGTCTTGCGGAAGAACATCGTAGCCGGAACTACTTCTCTCTGTTTATGTCTATGAAGAATCACAAAGGTACTGGGTTACTCCGCCGCGGTATCTCCGAATCAATCTAAAATAGTCCGAATATAAACACTTATTATAGGTGCACCCTAGTGATTCAGTGCATGCCAAAAACACGGTTTGGAAAATGGATTCATGGTGTACTCGCTTATTATATTCTTTTTCTACATTTTGAACACAAACAAAGTTAAGGGCCGCAGCTCTGATTGGTTGTTTCTTAACGGGAGCGAAGGTATTTCTGCAAATGGCAATAGGAGCACTGGGAGGAGGCAGAGGAGCTTTTTTTTTCACAGATTATCTGTTTTATATTCTACTGTCAGGACATAATGACAGGTTTAACAAATATGTAAATATATATTTTTACAAAAGTTACCTACTGCAGCTTTAAGAGAATAAGTCTCGTGTTTAAACATCTGAGATGCTAGTCAGAGATATCTAACTAGGTCACAGTAAAATCACTCTTGCAAAAGGAGGATTACAAACTACACCTGTTTATCAGTTGGTTCAAGTATCGCACCGTATGGTTTGAGAACATTTTAAAGGTCTTGAACTATGCTTCTCGCAAAGTAAAAACTTTATGCACCCACTCAGGACACTACAGTTTGTATTGAAAAATAATCTGAGCTTTACAATTATCAAATCAGAAGAAACAAAAACATGTCTCTTATTCCACTGAATGAAATGAAATGTACATCAGTTTGTATATTCAGTTTCAGTCCAGTGTCTGAAAATTAGATTTAGTTCCCAAGAGCTTCACAGTATCAGCTACTTTCAGAAGAGTCGGTGTCAAGATATTCCCCATCAAATTCTAAAAATGGACCAAGTAGCAAGCTGTCACAGAGTCACACCCCTTCAAATTCTTTGAGGCTGTTTCCACAAGATGTCAGTCAGGAGAGGTGTAAGGTATGATGTAACAACCTGCAAAGAAATGAACACACTGTTAAACTTCAGATCTAAAAAATGAATTTCATTCACATTCATATTCATGTTTAAAAGAACGAGTTGGTATTTGTACTACTGTTCAAAAATTTGTGGTCAGATTGTTATGATTTTTTAATGATGATGAAAAAAAAATATTTTGCTCATTAAGGCTGCATTTATTAGATCATAAATAAGTACAAATTAAAATATGTTGTCTTCTGTATAAGTAAAATATTCTATATATTTTAAAATAAAAATGTTCAGCATGATTACTCCAGTCTGCAGTGTCACATGATCCTTCAAATATCATTCTAATATGCTGATTATGTGCTTAAGAAGCATATCTTGGGATTGTTTTTTTAATTTAAAATTTTCAGTTTTTTTTTAATGAATAGAAAGTCTAAAAGGACAGCACTGATTAGAAATTAAAATCTTTTGTAATTTTTGTAAATGTCTGTGTCATATATATATATATATATATATATATATATATATATATATATATATATATATATATATATATATATATATATATGTGTGTGTGTATGTGTGTGTGTGTGTGTGTGTGTATATATATATATGTATTTATGTATGTATGTATGTAAATGAAAGATCCAATAGTTTAATCATAGATATTATACATTTTATGATTTATTGAATGGTAAACTCAGTATTGTGAGATATAAATGTGCAGCTCAAAAAAAGAAAAAAATTGTGAGATAACGTCTCAGTTTTACTAATCTGCCTTTTTTTCTCAGAACTGTGAAAAAAGGTTTGAATTGTGTGATAATCACTATTTTTTAAAATATATTCTTTATTATTACAAAATTAGTCTTTGAAATGTGTGCCACACATTCAATTACATTTTTAACTAATAAAACATTTAAAAGTATATAACATCAAAACATATAAAAGTAAAAAGCTGGAACTAACCTTTTTGTGCCTTCCATCTCAGATGACATTTTGTCTACATATAACAAGAAAGCGTAAATTCACCCATAATGTAAATTCACTCATTAATTAAAAGCATTTATTTTTTACTTGTTGTTATAGTTTCGATTCTAAAACAAAAATGTCAAGACAATGGGCAAAAACACTGACAATTCATTTGAATTAGTATGGTAACTTTAGTTTAAAAATGTAGCTTGATAAAACAGGGACATTTGACATATATTGTGTATCTGTGTTTGTGTGTGTGTGTGTGTTTGTGTGTGAGAGAGAGGTGTTTTCATGTCTTGTATTTGAGGTTTTATAACATTCTGTTGATATCACATCTGATATTCACCGCAGGTTAATGGATCACACAAAAGCATGAAAAGCAAACATAAGATTTATAATTAATGTCATATCATAAACTCTGCTTGTATTGGTGATTCAGCTGTCGAACAAATCATCTACAAAAGTTTGAACACCATTAACATACAAAGTGTGCTGTGTGCTACTAAAATAGCAACTGTTAACTTACTGCATATTTCCTAAACAAAATCATCTGAAAGAGTTTACAGTATTTCAAAAATTATTTATGTAAAGGAATATTCCTAATTATTTTAATTTAATTCATAGATTTCATATTGAATTATGTTATTGAATAGGATTAGCATGCAGATCGTAAACTAGGGGAGGAAAAGGGCTTAATGTCATTCCATTTATTATATACATTTATTATATGCAAGTCTTAGGCCACTAGTATTTTCACCAACAAAAAATGGTTTTAAGTCAGTTTTTTCTATGTTTCGCTGGAGTGTGTCAGTAGGAAATATCAGTTTAAATTTCCAAACATTATTTTTGCTATTAAATGTAATAATCTAGTGAGATTTTTGTGTGCACAAGGAGTCTGACAACAGCCAGTGCTCCACACAGAGATCTGATCTGACCATCATTCAGTCTGTCTGGAATAACATGAAGAAACAGAACAAACTGAGACAGCATAAATCCAGATGAACTGTGTATATATATATAAAATAATAAATATATATTAATAAAATATATATTAATAACTTTAAACCTATTTACAATAAATTAGACTTGGGTTTGATGCTGTACCTAAATGCACAGTCCCTCACTTTAAAAGTGAGAAAAAAACATGTATGCAAATCATAACATTAAAGTGACTGACAAATATGTGGATAGAGAGCTTTTGCTAAAAGTCAAAACGACAACTTTTGGTGGCAAAGCAGGGCAATAAAATGCATGCAATTCACCTCTATACACATAAATCAACAAACTTCCATGTAATGTTCTGGAATCCTAAATAAGTAACCTTAAAAAAGGCACTGTGCCTAAATAAGGAACTAGACGTTAAAGCGATTTCATCACGGTCACTTCCTTTGTTACCGAATCCACGTCCTCCTTTACATCTGCAAGATGTTTTGATAAATTTAGCTTTGAAATGTCCATGTTATTATCATGCTGGTGTATATCTCCAGTCCACATTTTCATATTTCATTGAAGCCCATTCGTACTGATCCAGGATTGCACTATTTTCAAGAAGTCTACATGACGGAGACAATGCATGATGGGAGATGAGAAAAAAAAAACACAACGTTGCACATTACAGAGTACGACACACACACACACAATCATTTGCAAAGCACAAACATAACAAAATCACAATTAATATGAAAACAATGCTGCTTTTGTATAGATGATTAAGACTGACAAAAACTTAATTTTTAAAGGTATAAAGCACATCAGTTAAAATGCATTGGAAAACTATTTGGAATTTGGGTTTCTTGACATTTTAAATTGATATTTCAACAAAAAGAAGCTTCTCTCATTATTTAGTTACCCTCATGTTGTTTTAGACCCCCTTTCTTCTGTGCAACATAGAAAGGTGAATTTTTGAAGAATTTAATGATAGTGAATGATGGTGTTGCTATTGTTATCAATTAAAATTGTAATTGAAATTTTTTTAATCAAAGCTAAAAGTGTGGTCAAACTATAGCTGAACCTCAAACAACATTAAAAACGTAAACATTTGCAAACGTAAAAATTGCAAAATTTAAAATACTTGTTTGCCAGCCAGCTTAGATGAATATGTTGAAGTGCTAAAATTACTAAAATAATATATAGAAATTAAATATGTAGAAATAAGAAACTGACAAAAGCGTGTAACAAAATGACTTTAAACTTTGAAATCTGAATGTATATATATATATATATATATATATATATATATATATATATATATATATTAAAAAAACATATATATATATATATATATATATATATATATATATATATACACGGCTTAATTCTAAATATGAATAAATACTATAATAATATATTAATATTAAGAAATACTGAAATAAATAAATAAATGACCAAATCACTAAGACATTAATTAAAATGAAATCTAGAAATGTTAATTCGTTAAATTAAATATTAAAGCAAATTAAAATGTATATACATAAAAACACAAGGCATAAGTCAATTCAAAATATTTATAAATACTAAAACAGTATATAAATAATACTAAAATAACACTGGTAAATGATTCTTTGTCATTTTGGACAAGGTAGCCCAAGTATTCTACAAAAAATCACCTTTTGTGTTTCACTGAAGAAAGTCGGTCAGGGTGAGTAAATAACATTTTTAAAAGCACCTTCTATTTGTGTTCACAAACTACAATTTTAATTTCATTAGAGTTAAGTGATGACAAAGTGTAAGTAAGACAAGCACAGATGGCCCATACTTTTTATCATCTTGTAAGCAGTACTTAAATTTGCCTTTGACTGGGTCTGAAATGCCTTTCAGTTTTGATATCCTTAATAAAAATCATAAAATTGATTCCATGCACATCAGAACTGAACATGATAACATACAAAAGAAATGAAAGAAGGCTAAAATGACAAGCAACATATAATAGGACCTCACCAATAAACAAGATGGTCAACAAGTCCTAATGATGACCATCTCAGTGACAATGAAGGGTTTTGACAAAACAGAAATGGAATAGTACAGAAACAGATAACACTGACTCACAGTGACTAGACAAACATTTAAATACATGAAATGAAGTGTGTTTAAAGAGTCTTACCTTCGGATTGTCTGTTACACCCTAGTTGTGTTGTACTCAGATTCATGTTTGTTTAGAGACCCAATGAGGCAGAACCTGGAATATCATTGCTTTTATGTTTAATATCATGGTATTTGTTGCATAAGGAATTATAATGCACATTTCATTTGTTTGGGGTCTATTTCATTTGGATCCTGTCAGGAGAGCATTAAAAAACATCTCGGTTACGTATGTAACCTTGGTTCCCTGAATAGGGAACGAGATGCTGCGGTGACGTCACCACGTATGGGAACACCTCTGGTGTGACGAATGTCTGAAGCCCTATACCATCCCGCCAATCCTATTGGCCAAATGGCGCATAGCACCACCCTGCGCATGCGCACGCATGATATACCTGGGTGCAGCGCGCCATTTCGCTCAGATTTCATGACTGAAGATAAAGAGTTATCAAGGTACGGAACGGCCAGAACCGCAGCATCTCGTTCCCTATTCAGGGAACCAAGGTTACATACGTATCCGAGATGTTCCCTATCATAGGTCACTTCGATGCTGCGGTGACGTCACCACGTATGGGAACGATATACCAAAACGCCTGACGTACCTGATAACTGAGATCCGAGGAAGCATCTGCTCAAGCGGAGAGAACCCGGGAGCCAGGGGCCATCCTCACATCCAGACCGTAGGACTTGATAAAAGTGCTCGGTGAGGACCATCCTGCCGCAGCACAGATATCATCCATAGAAGAGCCACTGAGAAAAGCTTGAGAAGAAGCTACAGCTCGAGTGGAATGAGCCTTAATCCCTAAGGGCGAAGCGAGTCCGCGCGCCTCATAGGCCAAAGAAATTGCCTCCACCAGCCAATGGGACATGCGCTGCTTTGTAACTGCATGGCCCTTACTTTTATGTCCAAAGCAGACAAACAGCTGGTCAGATTCACGCCAAGGGGCTGTACGATCCACATAAGTCTTTAAAGCTCTCACAGGGCAAAGACTTAGATCTCCTGACCCAGCCTCAGCAGGTGAAAAAGCTTCCAGAACCACTTGCTGAAAGCGAAAAGGGTTAGATGCGACCTTAGGAACATAGTTAGGCCTGGGCCGCAGCAGCACCTTCACAGAGCCCGGTGCGAATTCCATGCATGAAGGTGAAACAGAAAGAGCCTGTAAATCCCCAACTCTCTTGAGGGAGGATAAAGCCATGAGAAGAAGTGTCTTCAGTGTCAGGAATTTATCTGATACGGTCTCCAAGGGCTCAAACGGATGCCCTGATAAACCTAACAACACAATGGATAAATCCCATGAAGGAACTCGCACAGGGCGGAAAGGCCTCAGCCGTCGCGCACCCTGTATGAAACGAGAAACTAATGGATGACGCCCCACAGAGGCACCGCCTATGTATTCGTGGTAAGCTGAAATGGCTGCCACGTAAACCTTTAAAGTGGCTGGTGTAACGCCATCCGAGAAACGCTCCTGGAGGAACTCCAGCACTGAAGCCACTGGGCAGTAAACTGGATCCACATTATGATTGCCACACCAGGCTGTAAACAGTCTCCACTTGAAAGCATATAAGCGTCTCGTAGAAGCTGCTCTAGAATTCAATATAGTCTCAGTAGTTTCAACAGAAAAACCGGGACATACTAATGCACTCTGCTCAATGGCCACGCCCACAGTTTCCACAGATCTGGCCTCGGGTGCCAAATCAGCCCCTGTGCTTGTGATAATAAATCCTGTCTGAGGGGAATCTCCCACGGAGAGCCCGCTAGCAGACTGATCAGATCCGCAAACCACGGCTGCGTGTGCCATCGCGGAGCCACCAGCAGCAGCTGTTCCACTCTGTCCCGCCGTATTCTGCATAATACCGCTGGGATCAAACGAATCGGAGGAAAAGCATACAGACTGGTCCTGGGCCAGCTGTGAGCTAACGCATCCACGCCCAGGGGCGATGGGGAGCGTAGGGAGAACCATAGCGGGCAATGCGTAGTCATGCTCGACGCGAATAAATCCACTTTCGCTTTGCCGAATATCCGCCATAAAAGATCCACCGTCTGGGGGTGTAATCGCCATTCTCCCTGTTCCGATCCGCGAAATACTGGAGAGCCAGAAAAACTGCCAGAAATTTCAGTCTGTTTATGTGCCAGCCGCGCTGAGCCGCTGTCCACACTCCGTGGGCTGGTCGCCCTCGACACACAGCTCCCCAACCAGTCAAAGACGCGTCCGTCGTGACAGTCTCTCGGAAAGCATACATTCCCAGTCGAACTCCTGACAGGAGAAATTCGGTTGACATCCAAAATTTTAGCGACATCACACACCGCCGTGTCACCGAAATCGTGCGATGCGGGAGACAACGGGGTGAAATATTCCGCCTTTTCGTCCACCACTGAAAGAGGCGCATTTGAAGCAGTCCCAGACGAATCACGGGGGATGCTGCTGCCATTAGACCCAAGAGCCTGAGGCACAATCTCACTGTCACCGTGCGACCCGCTTTGAAGTGCCGCACGCATGACGCAATCGACTGAGCGCGCGGGAGAGAAAGCTTCGCTGTCATCGCGCGAGAGTCCAGATCTATTCCCAGAAAAGTTATCCGTTGAGAGGGAGTTAAAACACTTTTCTTGAAATTTGTTCGTAAGCCCAGGCTGTTTAAATGATTCAGCACAAGATCTCGGTGAGAGTGTGCTTGAGTCCACGATTGCGCTAACACCAGCCAATCGTCCAAATAATTCAACACACGAACGCCCTGGAGCCGCAACGGGGCCAGAGCTGCGTCCATGCATTTTGAGAAAGTACGGGGCGCTAAAGCCAAGCCAAAGGGAAGAACGCGGTACTGATACGCTTTGCCCTCTAAAGCGAATCTGAGGAACTTCCTGTGTCTCTTGACGATCTGAATATGGAAATACGCATCCTTCAGATCGATCGTAATAAACCAATCGCTTGGTCGGATCTGAGACAGAATAGATTTCACCGTCAACATCTTGAATTTGCTCGGTCTGAGTGCAAGATTCAGACGGCGTAAATCCAAAATGGGCCGTAACCCGCCGTCTTTTTTCGGTACCACGAAATAACGGCTGTAAAAACCTGTCTCCATCTGAGAGGGGTGTACTTCTTCTATAGCCCCTTTGCTCAGCAGAGCTGACATTTCCTGTCGCAGCACCGCCATTTCCGTAGACTTCACCGTAGTGGAAAGAATTCCGCGGAAAGGGGGCGGGCCTTTCCGAAACTGAATGGTGTATCCGTGACAAACCGTGCGTAACACCCATTGAGGAATGCCGGGCAAGCGTTCCCACGCGGCCCGAAACAATATTAGCGGTTTCAAAACTTCCGCTCCCTGCAACGCCGTCATACGCGTTAAAACAACCGGACACGAAAAACCCGTGGTGTTCGTGCACCGGGGAAGCGTATGCGCCAGAGTCGTTGCGTTCCGTTGAGTATAATCCTGAAACGTGTCCACGGCAGGAATTAGGCCAACAGATGGAACATCGGGCTCTGCCGCTAGCGAAAAAGCGGCGGCTGTGCGAGCCGTCATAAACGGGCCGCTTGTGCAGGGTCCTTGAGTCGTCCCTCGAACTCCGAAAGCAGGATTGCGCAGAGTGTCTGAGGGAGCGTCTATTATTACAGCTCGATCCAATGTTGCTCGAGGCGCTGTTTGCGGCGAGACAATCAATGTTTGAGCATGGGGACTGCAATGAGAGTGTAGGATGCGCGAAAGCGGTCCGACAGCGCTCTCTAGCGGAGGGCACAGTCCCTGGCAAGCAGCAAAAAGATCAGGAGCTGCTATTCGGCACCCGAGAACGAGAGGCTTTAGCCGTCGAGGTCAGGTTCAATCGCTTACGTTGACGCTGGTGCGCCGGAGGAAAAACCCTAGGGCCCCAGTCCTTACGAGGAGGCGCCATAGGTGTGGGTTCCTCTCGAGAGGCTGCTCGCTGGCGGTGAGAGGAGGTTGAGCGAGAACGCGCGGGCGCTTGCCGGCGTTCGACCTCCCTGGGTCTGCGGGGAATCAGCTGGCGGAAAGCGGCTGATTGCTGTTTCGCTGCCCTGAACTTCTCCACTACTGACGTGACAGCCTCACCGAACAATCCATCCCTGGAGACAGGGGCATCCATAAGGAAAGATTTATCCTTCTCCTTAATATCGGTGAGATTAAGCCAGAGGTGGCGCTCAACCGAAATCAAACCGGCCATAGTACGGCCCACTGCACGAGCGGTATGTTTGGTAGCACGTAGCGCCAAATCCGTAGCTCTACGCAGCTCTTTCACTGCCTCCGGTGTGATGCCCTCACCTTCATCCAATTCCTTCAATAACTCCGCTTGGTAGGCCTGAAGGACCGCCATAGAGTGGAGCGAAGCAGCCGCTTGACCAGCCGCCATGTAGGATTTACCCACCAAACTAGACGTGACTCGACACGCCTTCGAAGGAAGAAGGGGGCGAGACTTCCAAGCCGCGGCCGAACTAGGCGCAAGGTGTTCGGCGAGAGTCTCTTCCACCGGGGGCATCATAGTATAGCCATGGTTCGCCATATCAGAAACGGTGGCGAAATCCGCGGCCGCAGCATTAGTAATCCGCGCCGAAAACGGCTGTTTCCAGGACCTCGAAACCTCCTGGTGGAGGTCCGGGAAAAAAGGCAAAGGCCTCCGGGGCTGTGTAGGTGTCCGACTGGTTAGAAAACGGTCGTCCAGCTTAGAAGAAGGTTGGGCCTCGGCCTTGTCAACCTCCCAGTCTAGCCCCAATTTACCCACCGCACGAGAAACCACATCCAACAGCTCACTGTAGGAGGGGGAAACACGCCTCTCCTGTCCGCTAGGAGGAAGAGGGCTAGTGTCGGTCGCAAAGTCCTCAGACCCCGAGGCCGCGGTGGATAAAACATCGTCGTCATAGCGTCCACAACCGAAGGAGATGGCAGCGCATGCCTCCGGTGTGGGAAGTAAATCCTCATTAGAGAAGACGACAGGCTCAGTATAAGTTTTATTCTGCAGCAGGGTAGGGGAGAGCGAGCGATGTGGAGAATATTCCAGCGCTGCGCTGTCCACGAAGTCCATGTCGCACGTGTCACCCCAGGCCCTCGCCTCGTGCGGTGCCTCGGCAGTCGCAGAGGTGACCTGACGGGGGTTAGACTCGAGGGCGACATTAGAGAATACTTCCACCCTGGAGCGCAGTACTCTGAGCCGCAGGCCATCACAATGGGGACAGGAAGAAAGGCCGCTAAGCGCCGCCTGTGCGTGATGTAAACCAAGACATACTACGCACCTGTCATGAGTGTCCCCCGCCGTGATGTACCTGGTACATGGCTCCTTACATTTTCGAAAACTCATCGCGTCCGCGAAGAGGAGTTAACACTGCTCGAAGAGATCGCTGGAGAACGCGAGATGATAGGGCACAGATGATCCGCTATTCCTGAAGGAATGAAATCTGAGCGAAATGGCGCGCTGCACCCAGGTATATCATGCGTGCGCATGCGCAGGGTGGTGCTATGCGCCATTTGGCCAATAGGATTGGCGGGATGGTATAGGGCTTCAGACATTCGTCACACCAGAGGTGTTCCCATACGTGGTGACATCACCGCAGCATCGAAGTGACCTATGATAGGGAACATGCCTGAAATGTGCACGAATACAAGCAATTGTTTTTTTGTTTTGTTTTGTTTTGTTTTTTACACTGAAAAACACACCATAAAGCTTTAAGATATTTTCAAGAACTGCACGAATAGAAACACTCTTTTTTCTCTTAGGGGTGCTTATTTTGCAACTGTTCAAAGGTTTGGGGTCAGTAAGTTTATGCTTATGTTCATCAAGGCTGCATGTATTTACGGAGCCCCTTAAGTGTCATTGTGGTGGGAAAAAATCAGAGTGAGTGAAAAAATTTCTGGTGGGAGGAAAAAAATATTTTTTGAACCATGTCTTAAAAGCTGACTATAGCCTATTTGAACTGGATTCCAAGTTTAAAATAAAACTGTTCTGGGCTTATCTGCTTTCATGTACCCTATAATTTATAAATAAAGTGTATACCGAATTCTGCTGTTTTATACTACTGTCTTAGAATAGACTAATTAGTCCATTAATAAAGAGTTTTCTTTAGGGATAGCCTAAGGTGTGTACTGAATTTAGTCATCCAGTGTGTACCAAAAGTTCATAGTCACGGGAAGAAGGAGGCAGGAACCGGCGAACATTCAAACAAACTTTAATAATGCAATATACCTAAAAGTGCGTGACAGCCCTTTCTTGTGGACGACTGTCGCACACAATCAGAACCAAAACCCAAAATAAAGTCTGAGCCTGGTCCTCTCTCGTCCAACACTGTCATCAGTCCCTCCTCCGAAGCTCCTGCGGGACTCGATAACGTACCGGTGCATCTTTGCGAGAGATCGCAAATATCTTTGCGAAAGAACGCAAAAGTTTTGCGAGGGAACGCAAAAGTTTTGCGAGAGAACGCAAATATCTTTGCGAGAGAACGCAAAAGTTTCTCGAAGTAAAGCAAAACTCAAAAAATTCTAAAAATATTTGTTTCCTCCCACCCGAAATTTTTTCACTCACTCTGATTTTTTCCACCAGAATGACCCTTTAGGGGCTCAATAAGTATTGATAAAAAACAACAACAACAAAAAGGACTGCAAAATTTTGAAATATTTTACAGTTTAAAACAACTGTTTTCTATTTGAATATATTTTAATTAATTCATGTGATGACAAAGCTGAAATTTCAGCATAATTACTCCAGTGTGCAGTGTCACATGATTATACACACACACACACACACACACACAGTTGTTGCTTAACATTTTGCTTAATATTTTAATGCATTTTATTTCAGGATTCTGTGAAGATTTTTTTTTACTTTTCCTTATGTTTTACTGTTCTTATTACTATTTTAAACTAATGCTAAATAAAAAGCAAATAAAATTTACTATAAATGTGTTAAAAACATGCTAAAGCAGTTAATTAATATATGAAGTTAACATACAAAGACAAGCCTAAAATTAAAAAATAATAAAAAAAAATTAAATTCTTACTAACCCCAAACTCCTGAACACTGTACATCATCAAAACTGAAGCCATTTCGATTAATTTCAATATAATATTCTCTCTGAAAATGAACTTCTGAAAAATACAAAAAAACGTGTTCATTATCCCTCAGCTCCATCTTCATGCAGCATGTCTATACTGCCATACAAAGCAAAAAGGCAGTAACTGCATTTTTGGTCAAAAATTAGTTATTGTCATTTTCATGACATTCAAGGCATCCTTTGTTATGTGACAAAACGTTTTATCTGAAATGTTTCGTTTTGGAGAAAAATGGTAGTTGTTTGTACAGTAACTACTTAGGCTGGATGACAGAATAACTTTTAAATCATTTTTTCTCAGTTCTGCACTCTGTGTAGTTACTGCCTTTCTGCTTTGTAGGGCAGTATAGCTGAGCATTAATCTTAAGATGTCAGCTTTACTGATAGAGGCCTGTAAACATGCAGCAGACATATTCTTAAAGCATCCTCTTCATCTCTTTTACAAACTCAACTCTGACCATGACAGCTGTCTTAGTGACAAAAAGAGAAGACCAAAGCAAAAAAAGAATGAAATAAGAAATAGATAAAAAAAATCAGTGGGAGGCTGAGAAGAGAAGCTAAAAAGGAATAATAATTAAAAAAAAAACTAAAAGTGGGAGAAAATCATTCTAAAATATGCAATAAGTAGATTTTTTTAAATCATCAAAATCGATGGATACTGACCGCTGCACTGCTTTCTCGTGTCTGGACAGCCTGTGGCTGGTGGTGGGCACTTCCTCCAGGTCATCGTCCAGGTCACAGGCATCCGCGGCTTCTTGTGAATAGGTGTGTCTCATTACCAGAATGTTCCTGCGGTTGGTTTGGGGAGGAAGCGTCCGCATGGGCTGCGGTGGGAGGTCTGTCAGGATGGCGGCCGTCGCCTCACGGGCGCTCAGGTTGGTGCGGCTGCCCTTGTTGCTGGACAGCTGCGAGGAGCCGCAGTGATGCTCATGGACGCAGCGCGAGGAGGCGCACCGGAGCTTGTGGTAGCTCTCAAAGTCCTCGGCCAGCTCGGCCAGGTCCGCGGAGGTGGCTGCCCCGCTGCGGAGGGTGCAGAGCTCGTAATGCGGCGGCTCCTGGAACACCTCCTGGAACATGGTGGGGTCATAGTCCTCCCGCCTCAGGATGTACTTCTTCCGCGGCTGCTTGATTTGGACGATCACCGATATGACGAGTAGGATCAGTACAATGCAGCAGGTTACGCCGATGATGGTGCCGTTGGTGTTGTTGAGGTTGTCCAGGATGTTGGCTTTCCGCTTTTCTGCAAAACACAACAGAAAGCGTAATAAATTAATACCACAGGCATGCAATGTCATCGCAGGTTAGCTTCTGTTGAAACTGTTGTACCAAAGAGATTACAAACAGCAAGCAGAAGTAGTAAATCATTCTAACGGGAGAGCTTTGACATTTATGTAGCACAGTGAGTGTATAACATCTGTGCTGGCTTTGGTTCAACGGAGAGGAGCATTTGTATTCAGAGGTGCAGACAAACCACAAATGAAGACTTTATGATATGTTTCCAAAATGAAACATGGCATTATTGTACTAACACCAAAATAAATCATTGAAATATTTTCTGCATATTTTTTGGAATAACTATTTCGTAGTATTTATTGTAGTATTGTAATTAAAGATTTAGTTTTTTGTTCGTGCTGTTTATCTTGGTCTGAGAAAATTATTATATAATCTGTATTGTATTCTAAAGCTGACATGAATTATGTGATATGTGATACATGCAGTTTCCATTAAATAATTTTGTTTTCATAATGTACTAAAATTAAAACAATTATTCAAATAGTATCTTTGTATATAGAGATTGTACAAGTAATTTTCTTTGTATATATGATTTTTAAAATATTAATTATTTTGTAATATTTACAATATTATTGTAAGTATTGTTTTTTCTTACTTTTTATTTAAAGGAAAATAAATATTTTATTGTCCTAAAACCAAATAAAAATCAAATACTATCAGATTTTTTTGTGATACACACACACACACACACACACACATACGCACACACACGCACACACACACACACACACACACACACACACACACACACACACATATATATATATATATATATATATATATATATATTAGGGGTGCTCCGATCGGCCGATTATGGAATCCTCTACCAATTGAACTACAGGAACGCTTTTTTTTTTTTAAAACATGAATTACTTTGTACCATTTATTTTGTATTGTTTTTGAACTTTTCCTTATATTTCACTGCTCTTCTTATTACTATTTTAAACTAATGCTAAATAAAAAGATGTGATTAATCTTTCAACCAATCTTTAGAAAGCAAAAGCAAATAGCAATACAATTGACTTTATAAATGTGTTAAAATCATGTTAAAAAGAGTTCATTCATATCTGAAGTTAACATACAACGGCCACCCTAAAAATTTTTACATTTTCATTGAACCCCCTAAATTAATATAATTAATTTAAATTGAGGATTTATTATATCACTTAAATTATACATTTAATTAAAACCAGTAATGATGGACAAAAATCAAGGATGCTCAAAGTTTAAGTTGAAATATTTTCTGAATTAATGAGCAAAAAACTAATTTTATGTATTTACTTACTTTTGTAAAAAAAAAAAAAAAAAAAAAAAAAAAAAACTATCTGTGGTAAAACACCACTCCCGTATCCTCTACGGAGTCTCCCGGCATTATTTCCAAAACTCATTTATTTCAGCTTGGACAGCTTATGTGAAATATAAGCACAGATATAGCCAAACTGCACTTAGGAATTGCTGCTATTATTCAAACCCAGCCTGAACCGCAGTCATTCACATGTACAAATGGATTTCTAGTGGCCAGCTCATATTTCTTAGCGTCATTACAGTAGCGTATGCAAAGTCAATCAATGAACCCCAGCACAGAGGTTCGAAAGCTTTATAACAAGGTCTTTTCTAACAGCTGTATGTTCTTGAAAGCATTAAGAGTTTGTTGACAAGCTATCAAGCGTGAAGGGTGCAAACATTAAGACAATGCTTCTCCCCATGTATTGATTTTGATTTAGAGAAAAAACGAAGGCCAACATCTCCACATAGAAACCTCTAAACATTGAGAGGATATAATAAATAAATATAAAAAGCACAATTTACCTTTGCAGTGGTTTTCGTCCCAAGGGTAGACGCAGTTCTGGACTCCGTTGCACACCAGTGTGTTGTTGATACACATGTTACTGTGGCAAAAGAAAGTATCTGCCTCACAGGGAGCTGATGGGAGGGAAAAACAGATAACCGATAATATTAATGTCATATTACACTTTATTTCTTCCTGTTAATAAGATGCTGTCTATAATCTCACCCTCTGAACACAGTTAATCTAACAGATCACACTGGATGTCTGTGCATCAATACGGTTTAAATTTAGAAACCCATTACTCAATCCAACCAAATCAAATTCTGTTGCCTTCTGCTAGACATGAATTTTAATCCAGCTTTTCAAATATGCATGGAAACAAGTCTGTAGAAGCTGCGCAGATATCTTGTAATATTTCTATTATTCTGGTTTAACCCAAGAAAGAGTATAGGCATATACACTGAATTAGAATCCTTAAAGGGATAGTTCAGCTTAATTTTGATTTTTTATTTTGTCGTCATTTACTCACCCTCATGCTGTTCCAAACCTCTGTGAGTTGAACGCAAAATAAGATATGTGCAACCAAACTGTTGCTGGTAGCCATCGACTTCCATAGTATGAAAAAAAAAAAAAAAAAGATTACTGGTAAATGGCTACCAGCGACTGGTTATTACCAAATTCATACAGGTTTGGAACAACATGAGGGTTAGTAAAGGGTTACTAACCATTTTTGGGTGAACTATCCCTTAAAATAGGTTACACATTCTGAGGTCATTTCACAAGGTTCTCTTAATTGTCTAGATGTAACACAGGCACAAACTGCAAGTATAATATTTCCAAAAGTTCTAACATCCTTAAGATCAAAGAAGATGAATCCAATATTTGTGTCAAGTGTAAAAAATACATTAGGGTGGGTGTTTGCACACTCTACATTTGAGCTTAAAAATTAATAAATGTCTCTGGAATCATTAAATGATAAATGAGAAAGTATTCATAAAGAGAATCTCTCATAACATTTACACTATCAGCAGACTCGATTAAAGGTGACTTTGAGAATGGGCGGAGCTTCGGCCTCAATCACCTGGCATACCTCACACACCCACCACTGTGTGGCCAGTTCCCACATACCTCACGTGACATGCTTATTCTGCAGTCTGCAAAGGACATAGATCACACAGTTTGTAAAAAAAAAAAAAAAAAATGCTTTCCAATAACACAACTTCAAGGTTGACTTGATGTAGCTTTGGATTTATTAATGACCTTATTCTCAAGCTGATCCCAGGTGAGACATAACAACGTAAATTAGGATGAGTCATCATTCCAGAAGTGCTGTCCTCAGGACTCTGGACTTCATATTCTGATTCAGTTTCACTTTCCACCACAAGGTCGCGCTGCAGGCCTGTACTTCTCATAAGTAGGTCACTTAACGGGACTGGACTTTATTTAAATGTAATTCAACCTCCTTATATGTAAGTTTCTTGGGACCTTAAGAAACACTTTACAGTAAGGTCTCATTTGTCAACCTTAGTTAATGCATGGGCAAATTTTAACCACTATTTAGTATATATATATATGGGGGGGGGGGGGGGCAATGTGGACAAGTTATAACCTTTAAAAACATAAATCCAGATATTAAACGATTAAAAGACTTTTTGGTTTAATTAGTAATATATGCACAAATCTGGACAAACCACATCATGAAATTTAGCCATCGGACACGAAATGCACAGTAAAAATTTTATTCAGTGCTTTTTGTCTTGTTTTCCAGCACAAAGATCTACACATTCTGAAATCAAGATACATTTACATCAAGTCAAACCTGGTTTAAAATTTAAAATAAAATATATAAAGTGAAGTTAGCTTATACTTCATAAAATATCCCCCCCCCCAGCATTTCTCATCTCAATGACAATTATTTTATAGATAAACATAATTTTGTTATTCACACACACACACACACACATATATATATATATATATATATATATATATATATATATATATATATATATATATATATATATATATATAGTATATTCAATATTTAGTAAGTTTATGCTTAAAACATATCTGTATCTAGAAACATAATCTTTGTTTGCCTTTTTAAAAAAGATAAATAAGATATTGTTTTTTCTTATTTTAAGCATAAACTCATTTATTTTCTATATATATATATAAATATTTTTTAAGTAATTAAGTAATTTTCCTTCTAACAAACATTTAACTAAATCTTAGTATTTTATATATTTGTAATGGAAAACACAACAAAAAGTACGATACCATTTGTTTGCTTGTTTTTAATACGTTTAATCAATCTAAAAACGTAATATGCATCTGTAGAGCGAACACACATACAGTTTGATTTATTTTAAGCTATTGGGCAAAACCCTTTTCAGAGGATGGTGGCTTCCCCCATTCAGCTGCAGCAAACCAGAGGGAGAAATGGAGTGAGTGAGTGGGAGAGAGAGAGAGAGAGAGAGAGAGAGAGAGAGAGAGAGAGGGAGGGAGTGCATAAGTAAGTGTCTGAACAAGTTATGCAGGGGAGTTACCCGGGCAACCGCACATCCTGTGTTCATTCACTGGATAGGGCTGCACAAAGGACACTGGGCTCCTACACAAATCCACCTATCACCATTCACGAGACTGACGCAGGCGTGCAGCTGCTTCTTTCTGTCTCAAAAAGAGTATTTTGTGTTTTCTGCACCCTCAAGAGCCTCAGCACCAAACCACAGACTCATTCCCTCAACCATTCTTCTCCCGCATGCTTCAGGATATCCGTCGCTCTCTTTAAACGCACACTAATGTCCATTAAAGCCCGGCAATCAATCAGAGCAAGTGGAAGCTGTGCTGCTATGCTGTAGTCTGGAATTGGGCACAAATTTGCTCAATTACTATTCCTGACGCCAGGGGTTTTCAAACTTTTCGGAACCAAGACCCCTCAAATATGATGACTGCCTTGAAATAAAGAATGCCATAAATCTGACATGTATTAAATGATGAGCGTTATTGATGAGTGGGCTACAAGTCAAACATTAAACTCCCAATTTATTACCCTACGTCCTCTCTCTTGCTCTCTCTCTCTCTCTCTCTCTCTCTCTCTCAGGACTTCCTCTCATAGCCAGACACTCGATCTTCATTGTTCCTCTCCTGTTCCTCTTTTCTCACAATACTTCATTCTTTTTTAGAGCACCCATCCTTCACGTTCCTTCTTTTCCCTTTCTCTCCTCCCTCATTGTGTTTTATAGTGTCTGACTCTGCTAGCACTGCCCCGACTGTGCAAGACCACCCAATCAAAGGCGCCCGGATGGCGGGATACCACCACAGCACCCATGCTTCCTAGAATCTGCTCCGTCCAGCTCATCCCTTAAATGAATAATCTTGTAATTCTGTTAATCTGTGGTCTCGTCTGTAACCTGCATGTTTTTATAAAGGCTATTTAGCAGAGGAAACGGGGGAAGTGATCTTTTATTCGACATGGAAAGGTATGCAACCGATTTTACATTACTACAGTGTAATGTTCCTTTACTAATTACTAATAACAATGTGTCTCATTTTGAAATAGTGTTAATTTTGTTTCCATGACTAAGACAAGATGAAGATGAGACCATATTGACATCATTAAACACGAAGTCTGATACAATTTCTTAATATATTCTAACAAAAAGAGGAGAAATACTATTGACCTACACGAGTTTTGCAACATATTAGTGTTCTTAGAATGTTTAATAGTTTATTAGTGCATCAACACCCAATCCATTGAGACATGCAAAATACCATGCTTGAAGACAAAGAGCCATAACATTTCTCTCCAAAGGCACTATTCCTCATTGGCTCACTCAAATCCTGAGGGTGTGACCCCCTCACACTTTAAAGATCACCAGATCAGGGGGGTCTTTTAGATTCTGAGAAGACGAGGATGCCTTGAAGTCTTCCAAGAACACCCAAGTTTGAGCCAGGATGTGGCCTTTTCTTTCTATTCACCAAAGATCCTCAGATTTCCGATTCACATTTTGAGCTAATTTGCTACAATAGTTTGAAAAATGTTAGAAAATAAACAGTTGATGGTAGCCATTGACATCCATAGTATGATAAAAAGGTTTTCATTTATCTTTGTGATCATCCGCACATGGTCTCTCTTAAAAATATGTGATGATCTGAAAACATTGACAAACATATATAGCCAGCCCATGTTCTTTCACACTGTCGTTTGCCCTGCTTGTTACTACTAAATCTGCCATTAAACACTTTCAGTGACGAACTGTAATAAATCGACATGTAGATCTTACCTACTGTTTGCGATTGTGGTTGTTGAATAAATGCACTTCTGTACAGAAACCTCAGTGCCACAAAACAAAGTATATTTTGTTGTTGCTATAATTTTGTGATTATCTGCTAATTATCTGCTTGGGAAGTCATGGCCTAATGGTTAGAGAGTCGGACTCCCAATCGAAAGGTTGTGAGTTCGAGTCCTGGGCCGGCAGGAATTGTAGGTGGGGGGAGTTCATGTACAGTTCTCTCTCCACCTTCAATACCACGACTTAGGTGCCCTTGAGCAAGGCATCGAACCCCCAACTGCTCCCCGGGTGCCGCAGCATAAATGGCTGCCCACTGCTCTGGGTGTGTGTTCACAGTGTGTGTGTGTGTGTGTTCACTGCTCTGTGTGTGTGCACTTCGGATGGGTTAAATGCAGAGCACAAATTCTGAGTATGGGTCACCATACTTGGCTGAATGTCACGTCACTTTCACTTTCTTTTCTTTAAACAGTACGCAGCATGAATAAAAAATTCCCAAACTTTTAGTCAACTATAACTTGACCTTACTAAATATGATTCAATTAATATCATAAAAACACCTTAAAGTTAAAGATTAAATATTAAGGCAATAGTTCAAAATTGGTAATTCCTTCATCATTTACTCACCCTCATGTCATTCCAAACGTATACATTTTTTCTTCCGTGGAACACAAAAGAAGATATGCTTACAGTAAAACTCAACAAAATGGTTATGTTAGCAACTTTCTTCATAATATCTTCTTTTGTTTTCTGCAGAAAAAAAAAAACAAAAAACTGGAGTGTGAGTAAATGGTGACAGAATTGTCATTTTTGGGTAAACTTTCCTTTTACCAACATGGCTTTGTGAGTTGGCCAGCTCCCAACCTGCATAAAAACTGATAAAAATGTAAAATCGTTTTCCAACATGTATAATGTGATTGTGGCTCCAATTACTTGGAGGATGTGACCAGCTAAATAGATTGCCCGTGTACCTTTAATGGACACATGGATGAGCTGTTTTCATTTTCCAGGTCCTGCTCGGTTTAGCGTTCTGTCAAGTATGAATGTGCTGGTGAAAATGAGAGTGAGAGAGTGTGTTTAATAATTGAGTGTTCATAAAATAGAGAATAAGTGCTGAAGTGCAAGATGTCAGTGGTTGTCAAATTGTTTACAAACATGTACACAAGGGTGTAAACCCAACCTAGCTGTGAGGTGAGATGGGCTTCATGAAAATTGTCAAGAAATGTCTATGTCTTATTTCAACCTAAAACCAAAGGGGGGGGGGGGTATACAACAGTTTATACAACAGTTCCTTCTGGTTCAAATCTGATTGGTTGAGGAAGGAACACCCTTTCACTGTGTGTATCACTCCACTTCCCGTATTTTCTCACAGCAAGCGACACCCAAATCCACTAAAATGTAAAGATGATACTGTTTTTGTGTCACAGAATGTAGATTCTAAAGTCCATTTTAGACAAGAATGTATTTGTTTAGACTTCAAATATGCGGTTTGTTAATAAAGATAACGTCTATTTTTAATATTTGCTTCAATGTTTTTGGAAATCTGAGCTTCAGCCAGATCTTCTGGAATTGCCACTAGCTCTAATGTCTGTATAGTACTTAAACATGAGATATAATTCATTTTGGGTAATTCTAACAGGGAATCTATGGTCTCATTAATCTATTATTTGTTCCAGAGGGCAAAAATCTCATCACATTACATTTTATGCAAATTTAATGCTATATATTACAGTGCTGCCTTTGTACTTTTGCCTGAATGACTAACAAAATTATAAATACATTGTAAACACTCATGAGGGTTGGATAGAAGAGCTGTGTGTTATGACTTACGCTCTTGGAAAGTAGTGAAGAGTATCCGGAAGCGGCTCTTTCGGCTGCCCTCGTCGGCCCACATGCGGACCACGCCCAGCCCGGACACCAGCATGATGTCGTTGGCCACCGTGCTGCAGAATTTATTCCTCAGGTCTTCCACCGAGCTGCTGCCGTCGTACACTGCCACAAAATTACGTTTACACTCATTGGAGTTCTGCATCTCGTAGTCTAGGATACGCAAGTAGATCTGAGAGAGAGAGAGAGAGAGAAAAGAAAGAAACAGACTTTTACACCCATTGGAAATCTTATATATATAGAAATAATCTTTGTTTTCAATTCACCCATCCCAGTTAGATTACCTGGTAAACTGTGTTAGCTTTAACAACAGATCTCTGGAGTCAGAAAAGCCTCACATTGATCATAATTGCAAAGATAGATCAATAACAAAAACACAGAGGGTTACGTTTAAAATTCGGCTCGTACATAGAATCGAAAGGTTTCAAAAAGTTGCAGCGATGAGCTCTCAAAGCATATAAAAAAACTACATCCAGTCACAACAGCTCCTTTTTTTTGGCTCTCTCAAAACCAGAGAGGTGTTAGAACGAACCGTCTGTTCTCTTCTCACTCAATCTAACCCTGATCAAGCTTACTTCACACCTCTCCTCATCCAGACTCCTGTTTACACCATGTGAAATACATTTTATTTTGTTGGTATAACATATGGGTAAATGACAACAATGTTGTAAATGTACTTCTCCTATAAATTTCCCTAGCCATGATAAACAAAGTAACACAGAGTCAAAACTTATATCAGCACACAGTGTTCTCCTCTCAGCGGTTGGAGTTGAGCACTTGGTGTTCCATTATGACAAGTAAACGAAGCAACCTAGTTCAACCAGTGAGCAATGGCTTGTGTCTTACTCAACAGCTCAGTAAATCTTCTCATTTTAATAACATTTCATTCAGCACATTTCCACTTTTATAGGGGGACTGGTCCGTGTTTCATTTCAGCAATGTTGGTTGGTTTGTCTTTGCCACCTTACAATATGCTCACACCTTCAATATAATAGTATTATTATCTATTATTACTTCACTAGTAATGAACTAGTGACACCATCGTCTTTCTGGACTGCTGTAGTGTGTACAATCTCTCATCATAAGCAAAAACAGGGGGCGTCATGTATACCCACACTGTATATAAAACCCCACTTACACACTCACATCCAAACACATGAAACATACCGTATGAGGCTTTCCAGTTCCCTCAGAGAATCACATGAAATGATAGGAGAATCAGTATGTGCCAGCTTGTTAAAACTTGTTAGTCACAATTTACTTGGTGGAATATGAGAAATGTGCGAGACGGTAATTAGACAGAATTGATTATATAAAGCATTAAGGAACCCGACCGGTTATTAAGACAGACTCGTCTAATAATCTAAAGACCTTAGGGCAGCTGAGAGCAAAATCCAGAAACTGATCTGGAAAGTACATCCACTGACAACTGAGTAGCCAGTCACTAAGACTGCATTATAAACCCTAAGGTAGAGGAATATATAAAGTGAAAAAATCTAATATTTGATCAAAAGATTTGAGCTGTCTTCAGATATCCTTGGGCAGTCTTATCATTGCACTCAAATTAATGGTGCTTGCTATTCCTCTTAATTTTTATATTTTCCACCCAATATTTTCCTCATAACTCATCAGACACCACATGTGATATACTTCACCTGTTTATAATTGGAGTGGCATTTAATAGACAGAGCCGTAGATCGCTGACAAGCTAGGCCATATCATGTTCATTATCGAAGCCGATTCATCTGCGAAAATGAACGCGATATGGCGTAGCTTGTCAGCGATCTACGGCTCTGAGCACCAGAAGTTGGTAAAATGGCCATGGTGTTGGTGTGCTTGACTGGCCAGCAAACTCACCAGACCTGAACCCCAGAGAGAATCTTTGGGCTATTGTCAAGAGGAAAAAGAGAAACAAGAGTCCAAAAAATGCAGATGAGCTGGAGGCCACTGTCAAAGAAACCTGGGCTGTGACAGGCAGTGCCACAAACTGATCACCTCCATGCCACGCCGAATTGAGGCAGTAATTACAGCAAAAGGAGCCAAGTATTGAGTACATGTACAGTAAATTAACGTACTTTCCAGAAGGCCAACAATTCACTAATTTTTTTTTTTCCTTTTTTTTTTTTATTGGTCTTATGAAGTATTCTAATTTGTTGAGATTAATTGGTGGGGTTTTGTTAAATGTGAAAATGACTCCTGCACCCCTACACCCTACTCCAGTACAGTTGTATCTCTGCTCTGTATCTCAATAACTCAAGTTTTTTCCTTTCTACAGCTCCTCTGGAATAAATTAGTCAGGATTGCCTGACATCTAGACGTCAACCTCTGGCCAGTTGGGGACTGCTGTCTCTTCAGGGCATGGGGATGCATTTGAGGTTCACATCCCCCTCTGCAATGAC
Organism: Carassius auratus; assembly: GCF_003368295.1. Taxonomy (NCBI): domain Eukaryota; kingdom Metazoa; phylum Chordata; class Actinopteri; order Cypriniformes; family Cyprinidae; genus Carassius; species Carassius auratus. The sequence continues at coordinate 1,234,668 of NC_039291.1, read as the reverse complement.
TTATTTGTAACCTACATTCACTGATGTTCCCATCAGAGCAGACAAAAAAACAAACAAAACAAAAAACGGGAACTAATGCAGGTCAGAAATTCTCATTTCGATAAATTGTTGCAAACACGATGGTGTAACAGATCATGCCCCCTTTTCTTTTCAATTAAACAGAAAAACAAATAAGAAACTGCGAGTTGAGATGTACACATCTGGGAGGTTATACGCTTGTGGACTTAATCTTAATCTTTGGATGAGATATATGAAGGACTGTGAGAGATATGGTAAGGAGAGCCACAAGGAACAATAGCTGGTGTCTAGAGGAAGGCATGACGCTTTCCCCGCCATCTGTGCTTCAAACAATTCCTGTGAGATTTCAGGGCCAGATAAACAAAACACTGATTTAGAGCTGCTACAGGAAATAATTTCAGTGAAACAGAGAATATTACACTTAACATTTCAAAAACAGAAATCCCCAATACTATGTTTCAAAGTCAGTAAGAGTCTTATTATTCTTTAAAGGGGGGGTGAAATGCTCGTTTTCACTCAATATCCTGTTAATCTTGAGTACCTATAGAGTAGTACTGCATCCTTCATAACTCCAAAAAGTCTTTAGTTTAATTATATTCATAAGAGAAAGATAGTCTGTACCGATTTTTCCCGGAAAAACACGACCGGCTGGAGGTGTGACGTGTGGGCGGAGCTAAAGAATCACGAGGGCCAGTAGGCTTTTGTGTTGAGAGCGTTTGGAAGCTGTGACATTACCGTGAGGAAAGAAAACTCCAAAACAAACCATGGCTAACAGTCAGATTCAGCGTATATTTATGATCCATAATCAGATCCAGAGGCTGAAATTGAACAAGAGCAGCATCAGCATCGACGTCTCTATGTTGTATGTACTGAAACTGTATATATTTGCTTAGCGGTTTTGGAAAATGACTAAGTTTCACTTTATGTCGTCTTTTTTTTTTTTTTTTAAGCTGTACATGTGGAAAGTGTAGTTTGATGACAACATCGCATGTTGTTTACTTGATGTGCTTACGCGCCGATAGCTAAGTTAACAACACAGAGATATTTGAAGCAGTTTTACTCACCGCCTGCGGTTCCAACACACGATCGTGACCCTTTTTTGTTGGGACTGCATTATCCTTAAGAAATAAACGATGTGCAAATCCGGCGTCAAACTGGGCCTTGTTTGTAAAACAAGCATCTTCGAAATGCAGGGAACAAACAAAAACACTTGCACAACTCCGTTGATGCTCTGTAAAAATAAACTCCATCCACTGGTCCCTTAATGCTGGTTTTTTTTTTTTTTTTGGTAATCTGTGCAGGGTTGTCTTGCCCTGGCAACCAAAAACACACTTCTTTTGTGACATTTCGCGACGCTCTCGCTCTGATCAGTGAATGTCTCTTCCGGGAGAAGTGCTCTTAGGACCCATATAAGGAAATTCCGCTCCATCTAACGTCACACAGAGCCATACTTGAAAAAAACTTTCCGAAACTTGGGACAAACCGGAAGGAGTATTTTTGTTCCAAAAATACTCCTTCAAACGTACAACTTAATTTTTGAAACTTTGTTCATGTTTAGCATGGGAATCCAACTCTTTAACAGTGTGAAAAACTCAGTATGCATGAAATAGCATTTCACCCCCCCCTTAAGATAATTTGACCTTTGTATTAGGGTTGTGCTGATAGACGATAGCATTGTGGATGGATGATAGTCAGAGATATCGCCTGTGGTTGATGCCAATGACAATAGCAAGACATTGGTTATTATTATTAGGCTAGTAAGACTAATTAATCTAATTAATATTGGGGCTTATTTGAAAACGTATTTGTTCCATCATATTTATTTTCTATGTTTTTACATTATAACCACTATGTATGTGCATTATAACCACTCACACGTTTATGAATGCAATAGCCAGTCAGAGGTGTTCAAATGAGTTATCTCTGAAACACCAAGGTGCAGAAGCACGTGTAAGGGTGCTTTCACACCTGCCTCATTTAGTTCGGTTGAATCGTACCAGAGTTCGTTTCCCCCTTTGGAGCGGTTCGATTGGGCAGGTGAGAAAGCAGCAATCACACTCGGGTGCGCACCAAAAGCAGACCAAACAAGTGCACCGAGACCTGCTTGAAGAGGTGGTCTCAGTATGCTTTCAAACGAACTCTGGAGCGGTTCGTTTGTGGTGAGAATGTGATCCGACCTCAAACAGACCCAACTGCAAAAAGTACTGATCATTTTTGGACTAAACCACCTGCCGTAGTCAGCTGCGTTGTGCATTATGGGATGAGATAGTGTTTGTTGACAGTTTGCTCTTTAGCATGGCAGCTCGTGGACAAACTTGGAGTAGTGAGGAGGTGCGGAGCCTCATAGAAATTTGGTCAGATGACAATAACCATGAAGAATTAATGCACGCCTCCGCTTGAAGTTACGAGCGATTCCCACTCGCCGTTTGTAGTTCATTAGAACGTTGTTTTCAAGCCGCATCCGCACTTCATTATAGAAATGTATTTTTTGCATATTGTGCTGTATACAAACAATGTACTAGATTATGGCCAGGGACAAAACCAGCCCGCGCAGTCGTGTTGTCGTGTAACTTAGTTGTTTTGTCTCAGTGTTGTTTGCTGGGTTTTCCTCTTATGTTGGAAATTTCCCGCACGTAAATTCTGACCAATCGAAAAGCAGTTTAGGAAATATGTCATGGCCAATGAGTGATGTAGATGTTGTCATGTGACTGCATTTTGGTTCGTTTCAACTGGTACGGACCAAAGCAATCAGTGTGGTGTGAAAAGGAACCAAAAAAGCTGAAAAATGCTACAATGTATAATTGTTTGCCCTTGGTTCGGACCAAATGAATCGAACGAGAGATGTGAAAGCACCCTAAGTATACTGTCTAGCAAGAATTGAACTTTAAAAAAAGTGTGGCCTACCATTTTTTAATTAATAGTTTAAAAAAGTATATATTAAAATATATTAAAATTTCAACTTGAAATATAGGTTTGAAAACATTTTTGTAAAAATATATAAACTATGTTTATATTATAAAAACTAGCTTTCAAAAAGCTTATTTTTTTTTCAAGTCTTATGCTCACAAAGTTTGCATTTAAAGATAAAAAAGCAAGATATTACTACAGATTAAAATAATGTTTTTCAATATAATTTAAAATCTAATTTATTCCTGTGATGTAAAATGAATTTTCAGCAGCCATTACTTCAGTTACATAATCCTTTAGAAATCATTCTAATGAGTGGATTTGATGATAAGAACTGTTTTTTGAGAACCAATTTTGAACAGATGTGCTACTTTATATTTTTTTCGGAACCTAACCTGCCATGCTAAAGAACCAAACGATATCGTTGGAATCATTTTCAGAACGATTTTTTTTTCCAGCTGATTAACAGTGACAGCCAATGACAATCAATCCTGCTAGAATGAGCTCAGAATTTACAGTGGCAGACGAGCGTGCACTTGGAATAAACAGACGATATCATCTGCTGGTGTGGACGCTAATATAGTAAATCTTTATAGTTAGCGTTCTTGGTGTGAACGGGCCTTCATACTATCCCTGCTCACAGTCTGCTTTATTAATACTGATATAACAACCAACACTCACTGAAGTAACCGAGGAGAAAAAGTTAAAATCTTCATAATAAGCATTGTGTACAAATTCCCACAAATGCACTCATGAGTCATAGAGCTGAAATCTCCAGTCTCCTTTGATCAGTGCCGGTGGCTGATAAAAATGCTTGAATAGCTGTGTGAAACTAATCGCTGTAAAAAAAGACAAGGGCATATGCTTTTGATTTGTGCCTCTGGAAGGACATCAGATAGAACAAAAATCAATTTCTGAAGCAATAAATCACATTAAACACAAATGTTATCACAGAGCCATGGCATAATACAGACTTTTTCCTTTCCAGTCAACAATATCGCTATATAAAGGAATACAGGAAATGGAGGCCATTTATTGTTTTTAGCCATATGGCTACTAATCGTTTCCACGGGTAACTTAATAACGCTGAGCAAATCCATCTATTACAGCTGAAGTGTTTCGAGTTTTTGATGCTAAAATACTTTCTTCTTTCCCACTTAACATTCTGGGAACATTAAAAAGAAACAATGAAGGAAAGAAAGACATATTTTTATTCAGCAAAGCCACAATAAACTCAGAGAAAAAAAATGTATGAAGGTTTACACAAAAATATTAAGCAGCATAACTGTTGGTAAGAACAATAACAATATTAAGAAATATTTATTGAGCTCAGAAGCATATTAGAATGAGATTTGAGTAATGGGTGCTGAAAATGTAAAAAATATTCCAAATTACAAAATATACTGTATTACTGTATTAGTACTTTTAGCATGAGAAAGGTGCATTACAAATAACATTCATTTTATTTATTTATTATTATTACTAAATTTTGAAAGTGTTGCTTTTACTGTATTTTTGATCAAATAACTGCAGCCTTGGTGATAAAGGTTTTTCTAAAACATTTAGAAGTCCTCAACCCTAACCTTTAGAACATAGTGTGTATAGATAATCAGTTACCTGGGACAATGGTCAGTTATACAGTTTAGAATATTATACAAGAATATGTGGCTGCAGAATTATGCAACTGACCAATCAGAGTTCAGTATTCCAGACAGTTATGAAATAAATTATCCTAATGAGGGTGCATTTGTTTTTTCGTATCTGAATGAAAAACAACATAATAAAAGAGAAACAAGTGCAGGATCTTCTTTTATTTTTTCGGTTACAGTAGCACAAAAACTCTGACCCCAAATAAACTGGACCACCTGCCCTTTCCATATGGACACATTCTCTTTGATTCTCATACCATAAAAACAAAGGAACTCCTGTGAGAGCTCATTCTGCTATATATCACACACCCAAAAGCTGGCACATTTTTTTATCCTCAACAGAAATCTACCTAAACAACATACAAATCTGCCCCGAGATGTTTTCGCAGTGGCCGCATAATGCAAATGACTGCAAAAAAGGAAGCCAAACACTGAAGCGTGTTAGGCAGTAACTGCACAGCTTGAGGCACAAACAAGCTGTCATATATCAGAAATGTGGCAGGCAGGGCAACAGAATCTCAATAGGGAAACAACTGGGGTGATATGAGACAGAGTGGGAGAAATTGGAATGGGGCTAACTGTGTGGGACTGACCTTGGAGCGAGGAGGGGCACGGATGTACCACTTGCAGTCCACTGCCTCGGTCTGCAAGGCTTTGCCGTCTTTGGTGATCTGCTGTGATTCAATGATGCCTTCAGGTCCTCCCATCTCGAATTCACAAACTGCAGCGGGGGCGACATAAGAAGACAAATTACAAAAAATGGAAAGCCATTAGATGTACTCATATGGAGGATTCTTATAGACGAATGAATAATACCCACAGGGAAGAGGTTTGGGGACTCCTATGTCTTTAAAGTCAGGATCTGAAAAAAAAAGAAATAAAATAGGATATAAAACAGACTTAATTTAGATAACCAATAACCATAAATATCATGCTGTGTTGGATCAGCTGAACCGTTCAACATACAATCGACGCACTTGATGTTTCAAAAATGATGCAGGGTTGCAGTTTTAAGTGCATTCTTTCAAAGTTGCATGAACAGGAATTAATGATTCAATAAACTGATTAAATTGCTCATTTAGCAACAGCTTCCAGTTTCTCTCATTTCACTGCTCTGTAGAGGCTTGTGGAAAAAATTTAGATATGTTTGGCAAGCTGTCTGTAATGGAGGGGCTTGAGGAGAAGAGATGACAGAAAGATTTCAAAGAAAGCAGGAAAAGTGAGTATTTGTATTATTTCATCACAGTCATTGGTTCTACCAACGCTAATGAACATCCTTATTTTAAACCTAAACCATGAATAACCTTTAACAATACAGTCATCTTTTCCACTTTTGGGGTTCACAGACTAATAGGTTCATTATCGGCACCTACTGGGCTGAAGTGTGAGTCTTAGCAAAAGAATGCAACAGGAATTAGATCTAAAACCTAGAAAAAAGTAGGCATTTAAGCATTTAAAAATGTATTGTCCTAAAATCAATGGGTGTTGTAAATGGGTTTTTGGTTAAATGCTTGAAATAATGTCAGTGGCTCAAGATATTTACACGTTTTATTCTACAACATAAAATACATCAGTAGAACCCTACTCATGATTTTTTAAAAGCTTTTATATTTCCGGAAAAAGGTGGTTGTTAACACCTGGATAAATGCGATTACAGAGGTTATTTAGGACATCAGTGTCATCATACCAAACAGATAAAGTCATCTATTCAACAGTACACATTTATACCCCCGTGGTGTTTGTACTTACAAAAAAAATAAAATAATAATGGTATAAATCATAACTGTTCTCCTTAACTTGAAACATTTAGACATAAACCTGCTGTGAAGCACAATGTAACAGTACTTTCAGTGAAAATCTCCTCAGTAACCAATTGCTCTCAACACTTTCCACATTCATTGCAAATACCAGACTCAATCCAACAATAGCGGCTAAGAGCAGAATACCTAATGATATTATTGATATTATTGTATCCAACAATGCAGTTGAATCTAGCCAAACTTTAAAAATATGGTCCTCACTGCAGCTTATTCTGATCAAAAACTGCGCACTTGGACAGGAAGAGATTGACTGACACGAAACGCAACCAATCACACATTTTGTTTTTAAGTGCCATTTAAGGGTGTTAGAGAAATACTGATTATTTCACAGCAGAGATGTATAGTAACGAAGTAGAACTACTTCACTACTGTACTTAAGTACTAAAAGGCGGTATCTGTACTTTACTAGAGTATTATTTTTTTCTCCTACTTCCACTTTTACTTCGGTACATATTTTCGCTGAGTTTAATACTATTACTCCGATATTTTTTTATGTGCTGCATCGTTACTCGTTACAATTATAATAATGTTACGAATCATTCCATTACAAACCACTGCCAGAACTGTAGATGGCAGATTTGATGAAGCTGGCACATCATTGAGCGAAACAAGCGATTAAGAAGACTGCGCATGCTGACTGAACTGCTGTGAAGAGAGAAATGAACACCGAGCTGAGCCAGATAATGACTCGTTCACGAGTCAAGAACCGGTTGCATCGGTTCTCGGATGACCAGTAACGTTAGTTCTTTCTGACAGTTCGATTCAATTAACCAGTTGAAGAAAACAGTTCACCGATTCTTTTGCGCTCGATGCAATGGCGTCATTGGCGTTGACTGCACATGGGCTCATAACATTAACACAGAATCAGTTCAGAATCAATCACCAAAAGAATCAGTTCGGTTCAGATGCTCTGTTTGTCGGTTTGCTTCACGCTAAATCACACATGCGCAGTATCATCACCTCGGTTAACGAATCGGACGCGTCTGACAGAAACGGTTCTTGACTCGTGAACGAGTCATTATCTGGCTCGGCTCGGTGTTCATCTTCAGTTCTCTCTTCACAGCAGTTCAGTCAGTGTACTGCAGGCCCGTCGTCAAGGGGGGGCATTGAGGGGCAGTGCCCCCCCAAATGACTTTTTGTGCCCCCCTAAACGTAACGCACAGAACAATTAACCAAACTTTCATTACTGTGCATTCACACCGCCGGCGTCGAGAACGTCAAAGTGGCCGGAAGTCATTCATTTTCAATGTAAACCAGCGTCAAGCAGTGGCTAGGAGCGGCGCGACTTGGCCTTTGAGAGCGTCGAGCAGAGTTTAAATCAAGGCGACTTTATGGTAATGAGCTATAACGCGGTTGGGCAGCAACCAATCGGAACGTAGAAGTCAACCGCTTGAGAGGATTCCAGAGGACGCAGCTCCGATCACATCAGTTCCCAAGCAAAATAGAGGACAGGTTGACACAAGTCTGATAGCTTTGCGGACACTTTTAATACAAAATAAGCATTCGGACTACGTCAGAGCATCTGAGCGCTCACGAATCTTTCTGCAGCGTTGTGAGCAGAACTGCAAGAAAAATTTTTGACGCTCCCGACGCAACCGGTGTGAACGCGCAGTTACACGTTTAATATTGAATGTTATTGATTTAGATCATTGCACCAATAACGTTGTTTCAGCAGAACTTGGCTCACAGGAACAGTAGTCACTACAACGGTAACACTAGAAATGCATAACTCATTACCTTCAGAAATGATTCAGACGATTCATTATTCAACGCATTATTACACAGAACATAATTTTAAATATAATTATATTCATAAATGACTGTTAAAACATCCCAAAACAGAACCCAAACCTTGCAAAGACCTACCTCATTAATTATTCAAATACAACAGCCAATGGCAAGTCTCCAGCAGCAGACCTTTCAATATGTTATTTTTGTGTTAGTAGTTTTATTAATTCAAATTACAATATGCAGTTTGTGTGTAAGTTTATGTATATGTATATATAAATCATGCAATTCATTTAGTTAAACATACAGTATTGTATTGTTTATACGCAATTCCTTTGCGCAGCTGAGCTGCGCGTTGCATGCGATCTCAGAATAAATTTTTGGCGGTTTAGGAAATGTTAAGAGACAATAAACAGAGACGTTGAGATCAAACGGTTAAGTATTTTATTTGAATAATTGAACAAAACAAGACTATTGTGGTCTATTTTAGTTATAGCCTAATATGGGTTTATGTTATGGTCTGTCTCAGATCATTAAAAAAGTGTGCCCCCCTATGAAAATTAAATGCCCCCCCATTTGGTTTGTTCTGGCGACGGCCCTGGTGTACTGTTTGAGTCAATGAATTACTCCGGGATATTGGTTTGTTTTAACTAAGAGGGAGTGTCAGACACATTAAACAAGTTAACAGCTTAATTCATCTGTGGATTAATGCGTATTGGAGACGCGAACTGTTTAAAACGATTCAATTCGATTTGGTGGACTGTTTCAAAAAGATCCGGTTACATCGAATGATTCGTTCGCGAACCAGATATCACAAACTGCTTTGTTTTTAACTGTCTTACAACAGACATGGAAGAGAAGACGATGCTGAATAAAGTCTTCGTTTTTGCTATTTTTGGACCAAAATGTATTTTCGATGCTTCAAAAAATTCTAAATGACCCTCTGATGTCTTACTGGTTTGAAACAACATGAGGGTAAGTTATTAATGACATCATTTTGCAAATTGGGCTAAACCTAGTAACCATTTTTTGTTTACAAGAAGTTACAGTCAAAGGAGTTGTGACTGTCCTTTAGGTTAATCATTTGAAATGGTAAAAACAATATGTTCAAACTTTTGAGTACTTTCTTTAAAGGGGGGGGTGAAATGCTATTTCATGCATACTGAGTATTTTACACTGTTAAAGAGTTGGATTCCCATGCTAAACATGGACAAAGTTTCAAAAATTAAGATGTATACTTTGCAAGAGTATTTCTGTTCCAAAAATACTCCTTCCGGTTTGGCACAAGTTTCGGAAAGTTTTTTTTCGAGTATGGCTCTATGTGACATTAGATGGAGCGGAATTTCCTTATAAGGGCACTTCTGCCGGAAGAGCGCGCACTCCCGTATAGCACATAGACATAGCAGAGCACCGAGAGCACAGACATTCACTGATCAGAGCGAGAGCGTCGCGAAATGTCACAAAAGGAGTGTGTTTTTGGTTGCCAGGGCAAGACAACCCTGCACAGATTACCAAAGAAAAAACAGCATTAAGGGACCAGTGGATGGAGTTTATTTTTACAGAGTATCAACGGAGTTGTGCAAGTGTTTTTGTTTGTTCCCTGCATTTCGAAGATGCTTGTTTTACAAACAAGGCCCAGTTTGACGTTGGATTTGCACATCGTTTATTTCTTAAGGATAATGCAGTCCCAATGAAAAAGGGTCACGATCGTGTGTTGGAACCGCATGCGGTGAGTAAAACTGCTTAAAATATCTCTGCCTCCTTGTTAGTGCGTCCCCCTCCCATCGGAGACCCGGGTTCGAGCCCCGCTCGGAGCGAGTCATTGCTGCTGCTGCTCTCGTCCAGTTTCAGCCTTCACAGCTGTCACAGCTTCCAAACGCTCTCAACACAAAAGCTTACTGGCGCTCATGATTCTTTAGCTCCGCCCACAAGTCACGCCTCCAGCCGGTCGTGTTTTTCCGGAAAAAATCGGTACAGACTATCTTTTTCTTATGAATAAAATAAAACTAAAGACTTTTTGGAGTTATGAAGGATGCAGTACTACTCTATAGGTACTCAGGATTAACAGGATATTGAATGAAAACGAGCATTTCACCCCCCCTTTAATAGCTACATAACACAATACTTCTACTTTTACTTTCAGTACTTGAGTAGTAAATTTTAAAATAGACTACTTGCAATACTTAAGTACAAAAAATGTTGAATACTTTAGTACTTCTACTTAAGTGTGGTGCTTAAAGAGCACTTCAACTTCTACTCAAGTCACTTTTTTGATAGAGCACTTGTACTTTTACTCAAGTATGGGTCTCTAGTACTTTATACATCTCTGTTTCACAGACACAGGTCTGAAAAACAATACAAAATATACTAGGACTCGTTGTTAGTTCAGATTTTCTGATTAAATTCAGCACAATTCAGATGCAATAAGCTTTCAGTTCCTATCTGATTAAGTTATAATGTCTATTTTTACTTGCAAATGAAATAAATGATCACTCCTAACATAGTAAATTATAAACTACAGTTTATAACCTATTTAAATCTTAAAAACAACAACAACAACACTATTCATTAAGATTAACTCACAACAGTCTTTCATTTTGACAATCAGTCTATGCTGGTCGCTTTAAAACTGATAAAAAAAAAAGAAAGAAAAAAAAAGAAGACATTTTTGGTGCAATAACCCCATTCAGTGAACAGCATGTGGGTTTCCTGTCTGCCAACACAATTTCTATGTCTCATGCTTCAATACAGCCCTACTCTTCATCATAACATAAATGAACATATTCTATCAGAAGCAGCATTGAGCTACACAGAACTAATAGATGAGCAGTTTAATTACTCTCACCCCTCTATGATTAGATTGGCTTATATTTAGTATGGTGATATTTCGCGCTGTGATTCCCCCCATTCACTCTGATATTCATACATGGACAGAGACAATGGCATTTACAGAACCGAATCTCATTAGAAAAGACACACACACACACACACACACACACACACACATGTGGGGACATCCCATAGGCGTAATGGTTTTTATACTGTAGAAACTGTATATTCTATGGCCCTTCACCAACCCTACCCCTAAACCTCACCGGAAACTTTGTGCATTTTTACTTTCTCAAAAAAACTCATTCTGTATGATTTATAAGTGTTTTGAAAAATGGGGACATGGGTTATGTCCTCATAAGTCACCCTCTCCTTGTAATAACTGTGTCATACCCATTTCATTATACACAGTTGTGTCCTGATATGATATGTCACAAAAACAAGAGTACCCGTGCGCACACACACACACACACACACACACACACACACACACACACACTAGGGCTGTCAATGAATATTCTAAATTAGAATATATATTCGAATAGTTTAAAAAAAAACAAATTTCGAAGGTGAAAATTAATATTCGAATAAAAAAAAAATAGTGGAAAAAAAAACGCCCTCGGTAGTAGAGGCGTGGCTGTCTGCTTTGCGAGTGGGCACGCTAGCGCGCCTGAGGGTTCAGGGACAGGTCACAGAAGGCACTGTCTGGCAGACTGGCACAGCATCACTGCTGAAAGTTGACGCGTCTTCATGGAAGATGGCAGCAAGTGCAGAGCCCAACTCGACCGCAGCAGAGAAAGTGAGGTAAAATTGTTGACCCGCGAGATAAAGTTTTATGCAAGCAATTTAAGATACAGTTAGCATACCATTCGACCACTAGCAACATGAGGTCACATCTCAAAAATGTGCACACAAATGAGCATGGCATAATGTGTTGAACTCCAGCTAAACAGTCACGTCTTGACACTTAACGTTACTTTGCATCGCCCCCCACAAGCTCTTTGTCTGCAACACGACAAGAGTCCATAACGGATAAATAAATTTAATTCATTTGTAAGGACATGAGACCGATCAGTATCGTGGATGGGGCAGGCTTCAGGGAATTCTGTCAAGCAATGGAACCGAGGTTGGATTATTTATAATTTCATGTCAAGGAAAAGTTCCATGTTTACCACAGCACAGCTCGCTCGCATCATTCAATGTCAGTTCTATATGCTGTAAAACTTCAATTAATATTAATAATATTTGTTTCAATCACTGAATGAAGCCTGCTATATTTGGGACAACAGTCGCGACATTAAATTGCTTGCACAAAACTCTTGATCAGCACTCAAAATGTGTTTGTTCATTTAAACCGTTATGCGCAGAGAACGTGACGGTGAGAGAGCGTGAGGTCTGCAGTCTTGGACATTAGTTGATTTCCTCGCTTTTGTGTAAGTAATACATTGTCAAATATGATTAAACTTAAATAGACTACCTATGCAAGTAGTTATGTCTCTTTGTATTATTTTGTCCTGTTATTGACGTAATGCGCGTCATTGACAACATGCGCAACCAGATGTTCGAATAGTTAGAATATTCGTGTTTTTTTTTAGAGGGAATATTCGAATGTCATTTTTGAGCAATTTTGACAGCCCTAACACACACACACACACACACACACACACACACACACACACACACACACACACACACACACACACACACACACACACACACACACACACACACACACACACCAGTCTAAACCTATTCAGAGACAACCAAGAGACTGATTGATTTGTGGATTGATCTAGTGTAAACGACTGATTTATTTTTCTGTCATTTAACCCTCCTGTGAGCACTTACAGTATGTGGGTCACTGTGTGTGTGTGATCGCAGAGGACACCCATCACTATTATGACATATTCACTCCAATTTTGGGACACAGACATGTGGTTCCTGGCAGTATGTGACTGTTTGATATGAAGCAAGACATTAATCCTACACTGTTGTAGCATAACATGTCCACTTATAATGTTAGCCAAGGTTTCTTACAGCAAAAACAATTGCAATTTAGTTGCACGACCATTATATCATACAGTACATTTAAGACTTCTTTATAAATGATCTCTGTTGTGATTGGCCAGTCTTGGTGCCAGTGTTGCTTATTTGTTTGGGGTCAAAGGGTCAAGGTATGGCTAGTTAGCATGCAAATTTATTTTAAAGGTTATGTGCAACCCATCTTTGTTTAACATTTCACACATTGCACATGCTGCTCAACATCTACACGGAGAATTCAGATCAGACCTTGAACCAGCAGTTGCACTCATTTAATGTAGGATGAAAAAAGTATGAATGAGAAAGATTACATTACAGAACTAGGGTAGGGTAACAAAAGAGAGAAAAGAGATTCATTGGCAGAAAAAAGATAAAATGATTGATCACAGAAGGGAATGGTATGGAAACAGGATCTGGGCTCTGCCCTTCTACATTCTCACTTTGTGGCTATATTCACACAGCAGAACATAGCGTCATAGTGCAAAATCTAAAGTGTCACATCAGTTACACATTTTTTAGGATTAACAACTGAATTTCGAGAGTCAGTTCAGGTAACTTGACCTATGTAAACAGAACCACATTGGAAAATTAGTTGTTCTTTATACTGTATTATAAAATCATCTTATCTCACAGTATATCTTACCAAGATGCAAATGTATAGATATTTTTAGGTTTAAAAATCTCCAGTTCAAAAGTTACTGCCACTCATCAACTGCAGCGTCACAGTTGCTAGGCGACTAAATCAATCCTCCATAATATAGACTGTTCCATTTAACAACACTCAGTGAAAAGGAGATTGGCTACTGGTTCATAAAAACAGTATCAGTATGAAAAAAGTATGAAAAAATACGAAGGCCATATTGTGCGTTGCACATTCTCCCAATCACAAAAGTATGAGTGAACCATCTTTGTATGGAAACAGTCTTTGAGAGCATTTAATCAACTCCTGTAAACCCAACAATGTTTACACAGTTTATTAGTCATTGTAAAGTGTGCTTTATAGATATTTTGTAATGTCATATTCATTAATTAATTTCACTTGAAAATTGCATCTACATTTAGTCCACAACAATAACATTTTAGTTGACAAGAAAGAACAAAATTAAGACAAATATTCAAACATTTTCTAAATTAATACACATCTTGTAAGCCTTTGTGTGAACGAATCATGAATTGGAGCAGTAGTCATCACAACACAGCCTGTGTGAATGAAAGCAGAGTTTTTAACTCTGTCCAAGCATTCTTATTGTAACTGCCTGATGCCAGTTTATTTCTGTATTAGCACTTTTACTATTCTGTTGTTTCTGTATTTGAATGTTAACAGCAAGACGGAACTAATTATTGGTTCCGCCCGGAGGTTTCCGGCCGGGCGCTTTTGAACGACGCACTGAGAAAAACTTTACGGCGAAAGAGACTGATTATTCCGCTGTTGTAGTGTTTAAGTGGATAAATTTACAAGAAAATAGACAGAAGATGATACGGGAGATCTGAAAGGATGTTTAGCACCTCTTTGTGATAAGCAGCAATGTTTGTTAACTGTAAATTTTACTATAAGGGTGTTTGTGTTGATATATGTTTTCATGTGCCATTTTTTCTGATGTATAACATATAAAGTATCTAGCTGTAAATGGCTGGATTGTAACACAATATGTTGAGACATGCATATAGCATTATTTTGTTAATTTGTTAATTTTCTTTCTTCAAACCAGTTCTCACGGGTTCACCAACATTAAAGCCCTGTATTTTAACCAAGACCTCTTGCCTCATGCCTGTCACTGGGGGAGCTACAGTGAGAACTCATCTGCTCTGCATGAGTAGACGAGGAAGACAGTACCAAAGAGCTGTGATCCATGGGCAAGAAGGGACATCTCTACATCCAAGAGTGTGCATCTGCCCCTGACATTTACACATCTGCAGCATCCATAAAAAAATCCAGGTGCCCTACCACGAATCCAGCTGAAGCCAAAAAGCTTAAATATTTTCCACAAGAGACTGTGACATATTTTGCCTTCATATTCATACGGTATAGTTGTGTGCATGCTTAAGTGTTAACTAAGCTGCAACTAAGAGACTTGAATGAAAATGTTCTGCATAATAGACTGAATTTTGCATTTCACAGAATAACGGGATATTGATTTGTGTGAAGTAGATGTGAATATTTTCTAAAGACTAATACTAGTGGTAGAAAGTTTATGAATGTGAATAGCTTATGAGAAGTGAATCACTTAGCTTCTTGCCAAATTACATTTAACCCAAAATTAAGTACACCAAGTAACAATGTCAGAGCCTAGTCATACCTCTAGCAGAAAGCAGGTTAGTGCAGGGAAAAATGTAGAGCAGCAGTGCATAGACATACAACCACAGGCCACTAAAGGCACAAGAGCTGAAGACCACACTTCCTCACAAGAACCTAGAAGAAGCCAAAGAGTCCGAAAATTAACGGAAAAGGGCCAAGAACTGTACAGTGAGCAAATAAGAAGATTTGCTCACAGTTTCACTGTGAGATATGAGGAGTGGAAGGCTATCGCTAAGGACGCCAAGCGAGCCCTGAGTGGACAATGCTCTAACAACCTGCTACATGAATACATCAGCAAAGTAAGCGTAGCCTCAAAAAATCTGAACATTGCTTATGAAGAGTTGAGGCACATAGATAACCCTGATCAGGACACACGTCGCAGAATTGACACCTGTGATGCAGTAACCAGGAAGATCATCCAAAGTGCAAAAGATCGTTTGGAGACAGCAGATAATGGTGGAGGAAATGAAGAACAAGGCCACAGGGCGACATCGTCTATATTCAAGTCTGTAGCATCAGACAAGATAAGTGTCAGATCCCAATTCACAAAGTCCTCTCATGCTCAAGGCAGCTCCAGACATTCAAGTCAGATTTCTGCTAGCAGACAAGATGCCGCTGCTGAAGTTGCTGCCAATGAAGCTACTCTAGAAGTACTACTAGAACAAGAGTGTTGCATTGAGGAATTGGAAAAGCTTGAAGCTGAAGCTGCAGAGAGACAAAAGGTGCTAGAAGCAAAGCGCAGACAACTGGAGCGACTAGAAACAGTTAAAAAGTTAAAAGCTGCTAAGGCACGTCAGCGAGTGTATGATCAGAGTCAGTGCTCAGATGAAGAAATAAGCAGTCTACTCCATCAAAGTGTCTGTATTAAGGAAAGGGAAGAAGCGAAACATGAAAATAATCGGTTGCAGCACCATTCCTCACCACAAGACTGGGGACACTCAAAGCAAGATGACAGCACAGCAGCTCTTGTTAGAGCACTTGCAGAGTCCATCAGTGCAGGTCGTCTTCCGATACCTGAACCAACAATATTCAGTGGCGACCCACTCAGATTCAATGACTGGAAGGTTTCTTTTCAGACACTCATTGATCGGAAAAACATTCCAACTGAAGAAAAGATATATTACTTGCGAAAGTATGTGAGTGGACCTGCTAAAAAGGCTATAGAGAGCTACTTCCTGCTTGGTTCAGAATCAGCCTATCATGCAGCATGGAGGATCCTCGAGGAAAGATATGGGAATCCATTCCTCATAGCCAAAGCTTTCAGAGACAAGCTGGAGGGATGGCCCAAGATAAGCTCTAAAAGCAGTATCGAACTTCAAGAGTTTGCTGATTTCCTGCGGAGCTGTGAGGCAGCTATGACTCAGATCAGAAGCCTCAATGTACTTAATGACTGCAATGAGAACCAGAAGTTACTTGCAAAACTTCCAGACTGGCTGACTTCGAGATGGAACAGAAAGGTAATTGAAGTGGAGGAAGAAAGTCACACATTCCCAAGCTTCCAGCAGTTTGTAGAGTTTCTCACACGTGAAGCTAAGATTGCAAATAACCCAATAACATCTTTCCATGCTCTGAAACCTGCTGAAGATAAGCAGATCAAAGTTTTAAAGAACAGAGCTGTAGGAGCTAAAGTACTAGCAACTAACTCGGATGAAAAGGCTTCCTCCACAAGCTGTTTCTTTTGTGAGAAGTCAGGTCACAGTTTACACAAGTGTTGGAAATTTATGGATAAGACCATCTCTGAGCGAATCAAGTTTGTTCAAGGGATGAAGTTGTGCTTTGGCTGTCTGAAGCCTGGCCATCGCTCAAAGGAGTGTGAAAATAGGAAGATCTGCGACACTTGTGAGAAAGGACATCCAACCTGCCTACACGATAATCGCAGCAAAGAAAGAGGAATGTCAACAAGGACTGGAAGGGAAATGGAGCGTGACAAGTCAAGAGAAGAAACAACAGATCGTTCACAAGAAAAGATGACAAGAACACCATGCGAGGTAACATCTAACAGAGTTATCCAGAATGTTAAAAGCACCCATACATCCTCAGTCATTCCTGTGTGGTTGTCAACTACAAGTAAGCCAAATCATGAAGTTCTTGTGTACGCACTCCTCGATACACAGAGTGACACGACCTTCATCCTTGAAGAGACAGCAAAGGTGCTTCACACTAAAGATGAACCAGTCCAGTTAAAGCTCTCCACGATGACTTCAAGAAATACAGTGGTGCCTAGCAGAAAGCTGACTGGTCTACAAATAAGAGGATTCTACTCGGATAAGATAATCTCTCTGCCAGTAACTTACTCAGGAGAATTCATCCCTGCAAACAGAGATCATATTCCCACACCAGAGACTGCCAAGTCATGGTCTCACCTTGAGCACATTGCAGATGAAATTGCTCCTCTACAGAGCTGTGATGTCGGCCTGCTAATTGGCTACAACTGTCCTCAGGCTCTTGTACCAAGACAAGTGGTTGCTGGAGAAGAAAGTGAGCCCTTTGCTCAGAGAACAGACCTGGGTTGGAGTATAGTTGGTTATGGCAACCCATGTCTTGACTTTGGAGATGCTTTTGGAACAAGTCACCAGGTCATTGTGCAGCAAGTGATATCAGTTCTTCCAAATCTCCCAAGCGAAGTGCACTATGTCTGTAGAACACAGATCAAGGAAGTAATCCTTCCAACAGATGTCATCAAGGTGTTGGAATCTGATTTTGCAGAAAGGGCTTCGGAAGATGAACACCTTTCTCAAGAGGATCTTCAGTTCATGTCAATTATGGAAAGTGGCATCAGACTCAAGGATGACGGGCACTATGAAATGCCACTTCCCTTCAAGAAAGGAAGACCAAACTTACCAGATAACAAGATATGTGGCATCCACCGTCTCAGATGTCTGGAGAAAAAGTTAAAGGGAAATGAGCAGTACTACAAAGACTATAAGGCCTTCATGGATGAGACAATAGCTCATGGATATGCCGAGCTTGTCCCTGAAGAGGATATCAGTAAGACTCCAGTGTGGTACATTCCCCACCATGGGGTGTATCATCCCCAAAAGCCTGGTAAGATCCGTGTCGTTTTTGACTGCTCCGTAAGGTTTCAAGGGACATCCCTAAATGACCATCTCCTGACTGGCCCAGAGTTAACGAACACCTTGGTGGGAGTTTTGTGTCGGTTCAGAAAGGGTTGTGTGGCAGTTATGTGTGACATAGAACAAATGTTCCATCAGTTCCATGTTAAGAAAGAAGACCAAGATTATCTCAGATTCTTGTGGTGGAAGGATGGAGATCTTAAAGCCCAGCCCTCCATCTATCGAATGAAGGTCCACTTGTTCGGTGCAGCTTCATCACCTGGATGTGCTAACTATGGCCTGAAGCATCTTGCCGCTCAAGGACAAGAACGCTTTAGAGAAGAAACCATCAGGTTCATCCAGAGGAACTTTTACGTTGATGATGGATTGACAAGCGTAGAATCTGAAGACCAAGCAATCCAACTAGTGAAGGAAGCAAGAGAGCTTTGTTGCACAGGCAAACTTCGATTACACAAGTTCATCTCCAACAGCAGAGAAGTCTTAGCCACAATTCCTGAGGAAGAGTGTGCTAAAGCTGTCAAGGATTTGACCATGATGTTGGGAGAACCACTAATGGAAAGAGCACTGGGGGTACAGTGGTGTGTGACTTCTGATGAGCTGCAATTCAGAGTGGTTGTTAAAGAATATCCACTTACACGCAGATGGGTCCTGTCCACAGTTGCCTCTGTGTATGACCCACTTGGATTTGTGGCACCCTTCATCCTGGTAGGAAAGCAAATCCTGCAGCAGATGTGTCGTGATAAGCTCAGTTGGGATGATCCTTTGTCTGATGACCTTCGACCCCTGTGGGAGTCTTGGGTGCAAGATCTAAAAAACTTGGCTGAGGTGAGAGTCCAAAGATGCTACCTGCCATCAGGCTTTAAGGTCCAGCACTATGAGCTCCACCACTTCTCTGACACCAGCGTGTCAGGCTATGGAGAGAGCTCATATTTAAGAGCAGTCAGTACATCAGGTGAGGTCCACTGCTCCTTAGTCATGGGAAAGTCAAGAGTTGCCCCTACTAAAGTCATGACTATACCAAGACTCGAGCTGTCAGCAGCAGTGGTAGCAGTCCGGACCAGTGACATGCTCAAGAAAGAACTAGAAATAGACTGCCAACAAGAATGTTTCTGGACTGATTCAAAGGTTGTACTTGGGTACATCAGTAATGAAGCCAGAAGATTTCATGTTTTTGTAGCAAATAGAGTTGAGCGCATCAAACTAAGTACAGAGGCTGGACAATGGAGATATGTAGCTTCAGAAGACAACCCAGCTGACCACGCCTCAAGGGGTGCCACAGCAAAACAACTCAAAGATTCTAACTGGTTCACAGGTCCAGACTTTCTTTGGCAGAAAGAGTTACCAACTGGAGTTGTCATGGTGGGAGAGATCGAGAGCAGCGACCCAGAGGTCAAGAAAGCTCAGGTTCATGACACTCAGGCAAAAGAAGCAAGAATACTTCTAGAGCGTCTACACAAATTCTCAGAATGGGCAAGACTGGTGAAAGCTGTTGCCAGACTCAAGCGCCGTGCTAAGGAAATCAAAGATCTCAAGCCAAAGTCCTGTGAGGCCTCAAGCTTGGAGGAAAGGAAAGAGGCGGAGCTGACCATAATCAAGATGGTGCAGGAAGCAACTCTCTTTCAAGAAATTCAACGCCTTAAACATCATAAAGAGACAAACCTCAAAGACAAAGCCAACCAGCTACACAAACTATGTCCGTTCCTAGATGATCAAGATGTAATCAGAGTAGGAGGCCGCTTAGCTCATGCTGCCCTACATCCACATGTGAGGCATCCAGCAATCCTTCCTAGAGACAGTCATGTTTCTGCATTGCTCATCAAGCACTATCATGAAAGAGTATACCATCAAGGTCGAGGAATGACTATTAATGAGCTCCGAGCCAATGGCATATGGATCCTGGGTTGCAGCAAGCTTGTTTCATCCCATATTCACAAGTGCACAAGTTGCAGAAAGTTCCGAAGGAGCACAGAGCAACAAAGGATGGCATACCTTCCAGAAGAGCGGATGGAAACAACTGCTCCATTCACTTACTGTGGAATGGACTGCTTCGGACCGTTTCATATTAAGGAAGGAAAAAAGGAGCTAAAGCGTTATGGGCTGTTACTCACCTGCATGTGTTCTAGAGGAGTTCACATTGAAGGACTTGATGACTTGACCTCAGATGCCTTTATTAATGCTCTGCGTTCATTCATCGCCATTCGTGGATCAGTAAGGCAGATAAGGTGTGATCAAGGGACAAACTTTGTTGGAGCAAGGCGTGAGTTCATTGAAGCATTTAAACAGATGGATCAAGAGGAGCTCAAAGATTTGGGGTGCGAGTTCGTCATGAACAGCCCGGCCTCAAGTCATATGGGTGGGGTCTGGGAAAGACAGATCCGCACTATCAGAAGTGTCCTGGCGTCTATTCTACAACAGTCGTCCAGACAACTTGACTCCTCTTCCCTACGAACATTTCTATATGAGGCCATGGCGGTTGTGAATAGCAGACCTCTAACCACTGATCATTTGAATGATTCTACTAGTCCAGAGCCCTTGACACCAAACCACATCTTGACCATGAAATCCACAATCATTCTCCCTCCTCCTGGAAAGTTTGTCAAGGAGGATCTCTACCTCCGCAAAAGATGGCGCAGAGTTCAACTTTTAACCAACAACTTTTGGGTACGATGGAGAAAGGAGTACCTCTTAAATCTCCAACACAGACAGAAGTGGACCAAAAATCGCAGAAATGCAAAGGTCGGAGAAATTGTTTTGTTGCAAGATGCGGCTACTCCACGAAACCAATGGAAGCTAGCAAGAGTCATCGAGGTGTATCCTGGAAGCGATGAAAGAGTGAGGAGACTCAAGTTACTCATCAGTGACTCCTCCCTGGATGGAAGAGGAAAGCGTACATCCAAACCTGTTTACCTGGAGAGACCCATTCAGAAAACAGTTACATTGGTAGAAGCAGACTGATGGTTCTATCATACACTCAAACACAGTTTATTAGTTGTTTATTAGGATTGAGTTCATTTACTTTATTCATGCAATATGTTTGTCTCCAAGTTTAAGAAATCACTTTTGATTTGGTGGGAGTGTAACTGCCTGATGCCAGTTTATTTCTGTATTAGCACTTTTACTATTCTGTTGTTTCTGTATTTGAATGTTAACAGCAAGACGGAACTAATTATTGGTTCCGCCCGGAGGTTTCCGGCCGGGCGCTTTTGAGCGACGCACTGAGAAAAACTTTACGGCGAAAGAGACTGATTATTCCGCTGTTGTAGTGTTTAAGTGGATAAATTTACAAGAAAATAGACAGAAGATGATACGGGAGATCTGAAAGGATGTTTAGCACCTCTTTGTGATAAGCAGCAATGAGGTTTGTTAACTGTAAATTTTACTATAAGGGTGTTTGTGTTGATATATGTTTTCATGTGCCATTTTTTCTGATGTATAACATATAAAGTATCTAGCTGTAAATGGCTGGATTGTAACACAATATGTTGAGACATGCATATAGCATTATTTTGTTAATTTGTTAATTTTCTTTCTTCAAACCAGTTCTCACGGGTTGACCAACATTAAAGCCCTGTATTTTAACCAAGACCTCTTGCCTCATGCCTGTCACTGGGGGAGCTACACTTATCCTCTGAAATTCAAAGACAATTTATTTGCAGTAGTATAGTGATCAGCTAAAACACCAGTGTGGAAATAAATCGCATTCTTGGTTTGTTGTAGAAACCAACTGTTACTCTCCTGCTTACAGTTTAATCAAAGGTAGCTGCCACCCTCTATTTTAGTTTCCACAGAAGATGTGGATCCTTTCTTTCAGCGAGGGGGGCAACGAACAGCTGCTTGAGTGGAGGGGTGTTATCTTATTGTGCTTGTGTGTCATCCTCTCTATTCTTTATCTGATAATCACCTGAAAGAGAAGCATCGACACTGTTTCCCCACCCACAACATAAGCGCGTGAACCGTAGGAAAGCCGCTCTCCCTGCGGATGGGCTACTGTAGAGTTGAGAAAAGGCTTCTGTCCATTCAATTCCCCTTTGCCAGAGAGATCTGACACTTATTCACGAGTAAACCAGGGGCAACAGGCTGTCAATCAACATCAGAGAGAATGTGGCTGCTTCCAAACACAGCCAAGATTTATGAACACTGCAGGTCAGTTAGAATATTACCATTTCATGAATCAATAAGGCATAAGCAATAAAGCAAAGGTATGTGCATGTGTGCTCTGTATGTGTGTGAAGATATAGGAGCACTGCCAAAGCAACGACTACTGTATTTGTGGTTAGATATGGATGGCAAATTTAGAATGGCAGGAAGTTAATGAAACATTGACCTTCAGATCAAGAGAGCTGGTTGCCGGACTGATTTATGATTTAGATGTGGCATCACTTAACCCACAAGGTCCAGCAGACCCCATGGGATCAGTTGTCAGCCACAGTTTTGTGTAATACAGGATCCATTTAAAGGTTATCTTAGGCATCTATCATTATAAAGAATGGAGTATAAGACACTTATATCTGTAAATGGGAGATACTGTAGGAGATATGGAATGAAAGTGAATATGTAAAAAGGTTATAGGCTTTCTTTTGTGTGCCAATTCAGCATATTTCCACTAAAACATCTGTGGAGTGGATAAGTTGCCTGATTGCATTTGCTATCTCAGATACAGCCTTTAAAAATACAAATAGACTTTGATAACAAAAGCCCAAAAACAAACAGTAAAGGTTAAAAGATAATCAAGAATAATTATCTAATAAAGAAGAATCTTTACAATCAAATGACCACAAATAACTAAAACTGTGTCAGGGGTTAATATGGTGCATGGCCAGAGATATGTATACATAGATTCCACATTCGACAGATTCACCATCTTGGAACGGTCAATGTGTTGTCACTTACAGTTAATATTAACAAGTTTTCCAACGTGCCACAACATTACGCAGCCACTGACTGAAAAATCACAGCGATTTGATTCACCATTTCCTGTATTAGGATTCTGTATAAAAACATAGTGACACATGTTTAAACGTATACGCTGCTTCAGACGTTCGGTTTCTCAGTATGAAGACATAAAAATCACTGTTTATAATTGTATTATTTTACAATCAATGATTCTGGACTGTGGACTGCTAATTGGTAACCTCTGCTAAAGAAAATACTGTCATGATACACTGCCAGAAGGAACGAAGGAGACTTGGATAAACAAAATTGCAATTTATTAAATCCAACACACAGGGTAAATCCACACTAGGAAGGGAAGGAAGACACACGTACACAACTGTCAGACCCAACAAACACAGACTGAATCCTGGTGCTTAAATACAGAGGATAACGAGGGAATTGTGAGGAACACAGGTTGAACAGAATAACTAATTAGATGGGAGAAACTGGGTCATGGAGCACATGGGGAGGGAAAACACAACAAACACAGTCCAGGGATGTGACACTAAGATTAAAGCTAAAACAAGATAATTAGCAAAGTCTTGATCAGTTGAACTTAGTACTCTCAGAATGATTCTTGATTCATTATCCCAAATGCATCAGGTAATGCAGCTGTTCTCAATTCCAGTCCCACAGCTCTGCGTATTTTGCATGTCTCTCTTTGTTAACACACCTGATTCAGATAATCAGCTCATTAGAAGTGAGCTCCATGCACGAACAGTGTTCCGATTTAAATGGTCCCTACACAGTGTTTATTGTTCCCTACTCCCTGAGCAGGGGACATCTGTTGAAGTTTACTGCATTTCATAACATTTATTCACGAATTTGCGTTGTGCAACGTCACATGCAATGTGTGACATCATATACCTCGGTAAATAAATACAATTTAAATTCACGTCTTGCACACTTTAATGCACTTTGAATGGAACATATAAGTTCATACGGAATCATGGTGGAATATCCTGTGATGTCCACTTTGCAGGGCACTTATGTTTGAATAGAACAAACATCTGAAGCTATAAGAGAAACATGTGCAGAACAGTGGGGCACGAGGACTGGAATTGAGAACTGCTAAGGTAATGAAACAATAGGACCCGTTTATCAAAACTGAAAATCAAGAGTTTGAATTAACTTTATACAACATAAATGCAGAGGAAAAGTATTGCCACCTTGCCACACTTCCCATACACACGTACACACACACACACACCGAGACATTGTCATGATGGCATGATATACATAATTTGCACACCCAACATAAATCCTGCAGATATTTTTCACTGCTATAAAGCACTGTGAGTGGACAATATGGAAGCTGTAAATCCTCCCACACTGAAACCATGACCTTTGTAAAAAATGTCCTCAGTATCCTAAGAAGGCATAATATGACTAAGAGGAAAGCAGTATTAAATAGCATTTCTTGCCTCAACTGTCATCAATGGAAATGTGTGTGTGTTTATATGTGAATGCATGCACAGAATACTTCCATATTCCCCTAGTTGCTTGTGTGCAGCCTCGGTTTGTAAACCCAGGCTTAGACTATAATCTTTTGAAGCTTACAGTATTTATCCATAACAACCTAGAGGAGATTTATACTTCTTCAGCCTTGGAAATTGTGCCTGCCAAGAGAGCAGTGAACTTTGTGAGGAAGCAAGTCTCGTAAGAATACACATACTGTACATAAATGTAGTGCTCAGTCAACATTATGTCAAAGAAGGGTCAAATGCTTGTAATATGTTCAAGTCTTTCAGGGAAGTTCAAATTTTATGTGTCACAATCAAGTGCGTTCAAAACACTTTTGTAGTAAGATAACTTTAAGGGGGGGGGGGGGGGGGGGGGTGAAATACTCGTTTTCACTCAAGATCCTGTTAATCTTGAGTACCTATAGAGTAGTACTGCATCCTTCATAACTCCAAAAAGTCTTTAGTTTTATTATATTCATAAGAGAAAGATAGTCTGTACCGATTTTTCCCGGAAAAACACGACCGGCTGGAGGCGTGATGTGTGGGCGGAGCTAAAGAATCACGAGCGCAAATAGGCTTTTGCGTTGAGAGCAAGTGGAAGCTGTGACATTACTGTGAGGAAAGCAGTTTTACTCACCGCATGTGGGACTGCATTATCCTTAAGAAATAAACGATATGCAAAATTTCAGTATTCGGTACCGATACCAGTGGAAATCCACGGTTCTCGGTAGCAATTTCGGTACCAAACAAAACACAAAAATATGCTAATAAAAATAAAAAAAAAACTTTTTATTACTAGAACTAAAATTAATGGCATTCTTTATACTTATTTACAATTGTGTTTAAAGTTTTTCTACAAGTAATATAATTATTAAAAACAATAAACAAGTTTCACCCAAATTTAATTAGTCTTTTAAACTTACAGTCAATGCAGACACTGCATCTATTGTGTTTGACATGTTTTCGCACTGACACTCTCCCAAATCTGAAATTCCAGCCTTAAAAGAAAGTTCCCACTGATAGATACGAATTGGTGGTGGCATTTATGTAAATTCAGCTCAACTCATGCATATATGATCTCTCTGAACACAATATTACTGCGTATTTGACTTCAATTTCCATGGATAAAGAATTCCTAGGAGCATCATTGCAGCATCCTGATGTCTTTAAAGCAAACTGAGACACATGATTATTGGCAGACTTTCAAACACCATCTCATACCCAAAAGGACACGTACAAGAGTTTATAAATTGCTTTTAATTTCAGGGTGTTCATAATGGCAGTTCTGAGAGCTCTCTGTGTTTCTGAATCCCTCGATAATCCCATCCTACAATCCAGATGATCCATTTGTGGAATTGCTACTGAAAAGACTCAATTTCCCACCGCCTCATTTCCCTTCCACTGCTTCCAGGTGACATTTAAATAAGCAACTGATTAAAATCTTCCAAAATGCTAAATTGGTAGATCAAACTAATGAATGAATCTAATTAATCAGCCCCTCCCCAGCTGGAGGCGGAATCAAATCCTCTCTACTCTGCCAGTTTTAATGCTCTACTTTCTTATCGGTGCTGCCTGATGGCACATGCTGCAACCTGCCACATAAATGCAAGCATGCACACATAAACCCATCTCCACACAGAGGTATTCAGAACAGTTATATTGACATACTTTTCCTGTAGTGTACAGCATGTTGTGCACAGTATAGGATTTTACAAAACAGAATAACACGATGACCTACGACATTTAACAAAATATCTACAGCAGAGAATACCATACTCCACAATGCAACGTGATGGGCTTGACCTTCCATTTCCAGTTTCCAGTTTTAGCATCTACTTTTTGTTCCTGCATTAACATTCAATAACATGAACAATTTACAAAAAGATGTACATAAATATTAAAAAGGTAAATTAACTATTTTATTTCCAAGAGGTTTGCATGATAACTGGATGAAGCTCCTATTCGATGATGGCGTAATGTGACAACTATTGTTTCGCTCACAATTTTAAAGTACAAAGGAAAAAAAAAAAGGTATTGTATTGATATTTAACAATACTTTTTACTGTTTTAACTGTATTTTTAATCAAATAAGCACAGCCTTGATCAGTATCTTTCAAAAACATAAAACATAAAACATTTCCAAAACATTTGAATGGTAAAAATAATATGTGAAACAGTATCATGTAACCATAAACATTTCAAAGAAATCAAGCAAGAAATTTAAATGTACGGTTGAGTGCACTGCATTATGGGATACATTTTACTTTGTGTACTCTGGCTTAACACTGCACATGTTAGCAGATAATCCATAAGTAAAGTTAATACTACAAAAAAGTATGTATCATGAATTAATTTGATCTACCATATACAATATATGAACCAGATTAGAAAAAAGATAATTTATCAGACACTTTGTTAAAAAGAGAGTGTGTGCGAAACAGACCTCATCAGTCATCAGTGATGATATTTACTTCAGAGTTCAATAGAATCTAAAAGCCAAGCTCGACCAGAGTGTGGCTTTGGCAAAAATCACGGTTTGGATTGTGTGGTTTACCAGTCTTCTACCAAGTCAACTGTGCTTTCAAATAAGTAAGATCTCATGTTTAAGACAGTTTCCAATTCATCATATACTAAATTACATCAAACCCTCACTGCTACATTTACTAGAACCATAACAAGTGCCTTTCGCCGCAATGAAACTCCATGCAGCTTTTGGCTCATTTTATTCCACATCTCACCAGGGCTCAGCTTTATTGCTTTTGACAGAGTTACTCCTCATCAGAAGAGAATAGGTGTCCTCCCTGTCATTGATCAAGCTGTTAATTTAGCAGGAAAGCACTAGAGGGGTCACAGTTTGGCATTCCTATTTCCTGGAGTGTAGCTGAGGACACATATTGTGTCTTTTATACGATCGATACCGTCCAACCTTTCACTGCTCGGAGAGAAACTCTGACAAGGCAGTTGTTCACATGCTGACGTTTTGTTTAAATAAATGCTTTCCAATAGCTGCAATAAAACCGCTTATATTGAGCTATCCATGCAATAAATCAGCACGATACAGTAGACCTCTTTCACTGTAGTAGTGGAGGCCTGGGACAGGCCGAATCTAAATATTATTTTGAAAAGAGATAATTAGAGCATCAGATTGCATCTCAGGACATTGTACTCTATAGAGGGCTTGGTAATAGGCTGTTGATGGATGTAGGTTTTGCATGCGGACATTTGCATTTTATTGATACAGAACTCACTGTGTTCTTTTGAACACGCTTCAAATGCCGAACAGACATGCTTAAGAACTCTAATACGTACAAAACATTTCAAATCCTTGTTTTAAAACATTGAAATGGAGCAGATTCATCTTTACAGGAGCTGCTGATGTGTTCCAGTGAGAGTTTGTTAATATTAAAGTACCAGAATCCCTTTGCAGCGCAATTTGCGTGCTAATGTCAGACTCTCTATTGCGGATTGATGTGTGGAATTTAAAACAGACTTGATTAATTGAGTGTTTGTGCGAAAGGTTTTAAGCTGCTCTGGAAGACTGCCGCGCTTGGCTCTGGTAAACAGAAGGCTTTTTCTCAGAGTATGTGTTCGTCTTCAGAGAGGACACCGCCTGACTTTCTTAACTCATCACTCCACGGATCCTCGCATAGCTGCATGAAGCCAGATGTATTCAGAAATCATCAAAATGGTCAAAAAGAATTTAAAGATCCACCCAAGTTGACAAGCTTAAGTTCTGAGCACACAATTATTGAAAGTGAAATTTATAAGAAATGATGGTAGCACTTTATTTTACAGTCCTGTTTCCCATGTGCATACTATGTACTTATTATAGTAATTACAATAACTATGTAATAACTAGGTACTAACCCTGAACCTACCCCTAAACCTAACCCTACCCCATGTAGTTACCTTGAATTACCAGAACGTTCCTCGATAAATACGCTGTAAGTACACTATAAGTACATGTAAGTACACATACTGTAAAATAAAGTGCAACTGAAAGGTTTTGTAGACCGTTTTGACCAGGAACAACACATGTTTAACAAAGTGCAATTACAAGTGTGTGTGTGTGTGTGTATGCTTGTAATAAACAATCGTTGAGAACAAGCCTTGATGTCTTGTGCAGTTTTGCTTTCCAAGTACAAAAAGTACAGATTAATGTGACCAGCATCCAAAACACATGCTTGCAAGCAGCAGTGTTGGTAGATTCAGAGAGGGGAAATTATGCTATTCAAGGTTATTTATGAATCATTGGGAAAACAGTGAAAAGAGCTCTTTCCCATTCAGAACTTCCTTTATTTAAATGCCATGAAGATGCATTATTGAAATCAGCTTCAGCTCCAGCGAATTAGTCGAATCAGAGAAGTGAACTTTCTGTTGTCTTTCTATAATAGCTTATAACAGACAATTAAGTGCATTGTTCCTCTTTCCTCCCTGTCCACTCTTCAGCTCTAATCAAAACATTTAATCTCGCCCAATTTATGAGTCAATGCATCAGAATTCAGTTCGCAGAATGCTGTGGGTAAATGTGCAGCAAACAGTTCCTGATAAGATCAATTCATGCAACAAATGAACTGCTTTCGTTAATTTGTGTGCGGTGTGCCAGATATGCAGATGCTTATTTCACTGGATGCATTAACCTGTAAAATTAAGTCTGCCGCAAAAAAAAAAAAAAAAAAAAAAAAATCTACATCTTAGAATGATAAACTACATTTAGACACACGGTTGGAAATGTTGAAACTGTATTAAAAGCAATATTTGAGAGAGTATAAGACTCGTTCAAAGATGTAATTTCAGACACTGTCAGTTAAAACACAAACAGCCCAATTATGCTTCACTAAATCTACTGTCAAAATAAATAAAGTGTTTCACCATACAAACTATTTATAGAAGCAGGCTTATGTTTTCAATCCATCTGCTTCAAAACACAATTACACGATACACTCACCCACCTCTGAACAGAACGTTTGCTTATGTTTTTCATTTCGAACAATTTCTGAAGCTTAATAAATGGTGTAATGGACCGTGACCAGGTGGTGTCATGCTGCTCATCATTAAATAATGGAATATCACAGCGTTTTAATACAACCTCTCATGATCTGCCTCATAAATTGTCATTGCAAAAGTGTCCTACATTCAAACACAAACACATGCATGAAGATAAAAGGAGTTTTTAACTCAGCCTCATTTTATTCCAAACACATATGCCTGACTTTCTTCGATGTAACATGAAAGAAGATGTTTTGGAGCAAGAAGAAATGTGTTGCCTTTTCCCTGCAATTGCAATGAATATGGACCCAAGCCTTCCAGTTTAACAAAGGATGCAAAAACACCATAAAAGTATCAGAAATGCAGACTGTATAATTTTTGATGGTATAAGTCTTCTGGAGTCTATGATAGCTTTGTGTGACAAACAAACAAAAACGTCTTGTTGCTTGAGAAGTATCCTAAACCAATTAGAAAAAATATAAAATAATCATTTTAATGAGTAACATTTGTTAAATAAATCCTTTGATCTGGTTCACCAAACTGAATGATTTTATTTATCAAATTAATTTTTTTTTTCATTTTAATTAAATTCTTACATTTTTGATGGTTTCTAATACAAAGCTAGCATTTATGCCTTTAGAAGACTTAAAATAAGGTGAGCAAGTTGTACAGACATTTATGATTTTTGACTCTTTAGTGATGCTTTAAAGGAAAAGATATTAACTGAAAATTGCAGAAAAATTGGTTACTGACTGTAGCAGAAATGAGTCAAATCAGACAAATCAAAGAGTCTATCAGAGCTGTGTGCATTGAAACATGAGCTGAATTCCTCAGGAAGTCATAAATCAGTTCTAGTGCCACAAGAACCAAGCAAGATAACCAACCAACCAACTTGTTCACACAACAGCTTTCAACATTAACACCAATAGAACAATTATTGACAATTTTAATTCGAAGAAGAGATTGTCAAATTTATTGTTCGTGATTGGAATGCAACGCTGGACATCACATGTAAACCCAGGAGATCAAGTTAAATACTTGCATTGACTTCCCCCCCCAGCCAGTGAAACCAGACTGAAATGCCTAAGGGGGAAGGGCTTTAAACCTTTGTCTTCACAGAAAAGTCCTTTGCCAGAGAATGGCAAAGAAACCCTTTTTATACATTATATATGGACCAGAATGAACTCAAAAAAGACTTATGAATGAATCATTCCATTGCTTAACTCCATATTCATTTACGTGTAACCCACACATTTGACTATCATGTATAATCACTTATTGTGTATGTCTTTTGATAACTATAGGATACATAGTCATGTCTAATATTGAAATAATCGCATTTTCTTGCTTGATATTGTCCTGACAATCATTTATTTGTAAAATATATCATAATCATGTTATAGGAATCATGTCCAAAATTAGACCCTGTGAGGCAAGAACCACATGCTTGGTAAGATAAACAAATGATTTATGATACCCACCCCAAGAACATATCTGATTGGTCAAGGCAACATTTGAGGGGTGGCCAACAAGGAAGTTTAAAAACTTTGGACACGATTAAATCTTGCTTTTTAGTTCTAGCATTGCTTGGACATCAGTCATGCCTTGCTTTTAGTCTGCTTTTAGTTCTAGTCTAGCTGCTGCTATTAGCCATGTCGGCTTTTAGTTCTAGCATTGCTCGTGCTATCAGTCATGCCTGCTCTTAGCTTTTAGCTTGTAGCTTTGCTACCTAGCTTTAGCTTGTAGCATCTAGCCATGCGGTAGTCATCATTGTTCTTTGAGCGCGGTTCCAGCGTGCCTGCCTGCTGCTACTATGAGAAGGAACACAACCTAGTCTCGTCAAACTTTATTTCTTTTCTTTTCCGTTTGAGAGTTTCGTGTTCTGAGTTAAGTTTTGTAACGTCCATTCAACTTCAACCAGCGAACACGACTCTGCACTTTCAGCCAACGCCCAACAACCACGGGCTTCCCAAGACGTCACTTCAGAGACTGAACTTCCAGCCAATCAACGACCTCGGGATAGCCCTTTCACCGAGGCTCCTTCTTCACAGGAGATGCAAGTAACTTTACCTCCAGACTGTGACCTTTACTGGTGTATCTAATATAATTTTAACCTCATTGAGGAACTCAATGCGAGCGTTAATTACGTGATTGATGGTTGTTCATGTTTATGCAATTTAACGTATTGCTGTTAACTTGGGATTCCATATTTCCATTCTCTTAAACTCATCTTTCCCTAACTTTCGACCTTCCTGCAACTTGTGTGAATGTGTGTGTGCGTGTGTTTATGTGTTAGATTAGTTTAAATGTCTTAGATTTATCTAATAAAGCCTTATTCATATTGAAAAGAGAAGTATCTTGTGTTTTGTGCTTACAAGTTAATGTCTTAAACTGCCGATCTTGTTACTGTGCTAATTGATAGTGTTTTCACTATAGTTTGGATATTAGTATCCAGCGCAGATTTGATGTTAAACGGCTCGTTCACTGAACCGCAGGCGCGTCTCCGTGAACAGCCGTGAAACAGTGATTCTGTTCAAATTCCCTTTAAAATCTTAAATGATTCCCTTTGAGCTAAATTGACCTGTTTCCCTTACATTTATAATGGTGGAGAATGATTGCGGGCAGTTTAATCTAAATTGTGAGCATAAACCAAGTTATTTAATCTTTGATTTTGCTAAAGGAATGAAAGATGAGAAGCTTGCGAGACGTGTGTGTTTGAGAGTGTGACGTAAGCAGCGCGCCCCCCCCTCAAATGAATAAGAGCAGTTAGAGGACACAGCTAGAACTCCAGTCCGTCTCTTCAATGTTAACAGCAGTAAGTGAACTTAAAAGTAAACATCTGAGATCGTACAATAAGGTAGAAATTGAGCGTGTTCCTCATTTGTGTAATGCCTTGTTTTATAGCTGATTTGATTTCACTGCGTGTTCCAGTGTCTCAAACGCTATCTCAGTCACTGTTTGCTGAACGGAGCTAAACTGTTAGTGTTTCAAAAGGGATATAAATCGGTGAATAAAGAATAGTTTTGAGCGGGTTCCTCAATCTATTTATCAAAGTCCCCGTATTCATATTTCATATAGTTTGATTGCCAGTGCGTGTTCCACTGCCGAATCAAATTTGATATTCGACTCCCCTAAGTTAACGTTAAACATTAGAGAACAATGTTTGCCCATTTGTATCCATTCACAAAGTGAATGCAATCTCGCGTAACACGGCGTGTGTCCGAGAGTAATTTGAATGGGAGTGTTTTAAAAGCTTGATCAAGTAAATTTTAACTGTGTACCAACAGCGAAGGAAAACTTTTATGTTTGTGTCCAGAAAAACTGGCACGGAGAATCAAATTGCTGAGATTGATATAATAACTACAGCAGGAAGCTGCTATTTGAATTAAGATAATTTTAACTCTATACAAACTGAGAGTTTAAGTGCCACATCGCAAAACCAACTGAAAGGCGGTGTTGTTATTTGTACAGTGTTGAAATGAGCCGACATTTCATGTAACATGCTTAACTGTATTTGCAACAATGCAACGATTCATGTGCTGATCCACTAGAATGTGTTTTGGTTGCCATAGTGACGACCGTGACCCGGAAGCCTAACGTACTTCCGGAGCAACTCTGAACTGTGCACGCGCAGCGCACAAACTCTGCGGTGTCGCTAAGCTAACGAAACCATTGCATTTACATTGAAGTCTATACTAAAGCCACTAGCCTCAAAGGTTAGCCGTTAGCATTACCATCCAGTGGTAGAATAATGTGTGTTTGGGCAACGCTGACGTGATTTAACCATTTTAAAGATCTTAACTAACACTTGTTAGTCTCTTTCTTTTTATCGCTCTGTTTTCTCACTAGACCACTTATTTTCATTTTACTAGAAAGGGAAATACTGACTCACAATTATTAATTGTCAAATTAAAATTTAATTGAAACATTAAATTTATTTTGAATCATTTAAAATTTCCCTCTCAGATCATTTCATATGATCTTTTATTTCTAGTATTCTCTTTTGGGTCTAATTATTTTAGGAATGAATAAGCCTTGAACTTTGGAAGTTAAAGTAAACTTATTCTTCCTAATTTATTTATTACCCATCGAAATATATGCTATTCAGACCTTTACTTATTTGAATGCGTTTTACCCCTCTTCCTGTTTTGGTTATACACTTAACCACTATTGTTTTACGTATTGATTTCCTCTTTTTAATTTCATTTTTGCATATTTTGCCCATTTATTAATTTTTTTAATTTTCCTATTTCTTACCATTTCTTGTGTGCATCCTAGCCTGGGAACGACAAACCTGAGCCCTAAAAGGAGACATTGTTATCCATCACTACGAGTTCAAATAAATTAGAAAGACAACCCTCTTTCACTTAAAGTTTATTTTGTTTGATAAGTTGTGCAGCAACTAACACAACGCTCTCCTTGTAGTTCTGATAACCGCTACTGAGACTTACCATCTCCGTCCTCTCTCTCCTTTACTTTCCTCTTCTCTTTTTACATTTGTAGGACATGTAAGAACCATCAATCAATTCTAAGTGATGTAAATACACAACCGTGCCAAAGACGACGAATCATCCTTATGAATTTGATTGTAATCATCCTGTCATTTGTTCTTCCTAACCTCCCTACATTTGGAAACGCAATCCAAGTTTTAGCATCTCATCCAATGTTGAGATCAATTTAATAGAGATACGTGTTAAGCAACTGTCGCCCTCGCTGACTCCCTGGTGAGCGGTCCAACTGAAAGGTGTACGGTGTCAATCCTGTCAGACTAAGAAAAGAGATATCAGAATTATTATTGTATTCTTTTGTCCAAAGCAAGAAATATAATAATATTGTTTATGTTTTTGATAACATTTAATTGAAAAAAATAATTTTCCTCATTTGAAAAACAGAAATTTTGCTTGTCATTTGAATTTGTTTTTCACCTCTGTCTCTCTTTTCCTCTTCCTCATTAGAGTGACAAAGTCTTCGCATCTCTAGTCTACTTAGACACCCTGAGACCAACACAGTCATCACCACATTTCACTAGTGGTTCACAATCACTGATACAAAACTTAGTTGTCCCACCACACATAGGCTTTTACTCCACACAGATCTGTGTCAGTCTCTCTTCTCCCCAGCGTGCCAACATGCCGCAGACTGCAGACCCCATTTCCCATGGGGAAGATGTGAACATTTGGCTGAGAGGCATAACAGACAGCCTCACTCCAAAGATATTTGAACTGTTATTATTTTTAATAATAATCCTAATCCTGAGAAGATTCCTGACACAAGATTCAAGCCATAACAACAACCACAAGGAGCTAGTCAAGATCACGAGCTCACTAAGCTATGCCTTCACCACCCAGCTGAAACTGAGTGACAAGCACATCACCCAACTTCAAGAGGAGCTGACACGTGCTCAACGTCGCATAGACAAGCTGGAAGTGAAAGTTCAAAATCAACTCCAAGCACCCAGCGAGAGGGAGCAGGATACAACAGAACAAGTTATGAGGCTCCTAGCAGCCCTGGCAGCAGCTCAGCTCGACCAGCAACATGCAACGGCTGCTCAGAAAGACCTGGTAAACAGACTCCAGTATGACGAACAGCTACTGGAGAAAGCCAAGATAGACATCAGAAACAAGAACTCTGAAATCTGTGCTTTGAAAGACCACCTTGAAAGGTACAGAACTGAAATGGACAATCTGACCCAACAACTAGACAATACCAACGATGAGCTCTACATGGTCAGAAAAGAACTCCAAAATGCTTACAAGCACAAACTAGAGCCAAGAAAGAGAAACATCTCTTAGCCTCATCACTGCTGAGCAGAGTAGAGTCCCACGTCCAAGAACTGGCATATGACGAAAGGAGCGAAGGGCCACAACCCAAAACCTCACCTGCCTTCGCCACACAACCCTTTCCTGCCAACGAAAGAAAACCTCCCGTCCAAGGCCTTGAAGCTGCACACGGGATGACAATCAAAGACCTCAACAAGCTGTCTGAAAACATCAGCAGGTTCAACCCGGACTCCACAGAGAGCCCCGACATCCAAGCTTATCTGCGAGATATCGAATTTCACCTGGAAGTGAGACCTCATGTGACTGACAGAGACTGGTTATACCTCCTTAGAGCCACGTCCAGTTCCGAGGTACGAAACTTTCTAGATCGACAGCCCAGTCAAACCAAGTCAAACTACCAGCGACTTCGTGAGGTCCTGATTAAAGAGTTTACAGACCCAGAGTCTGAACATGGACTGTTAACTGCCTTGGAAACCAAACAAGGTCGTCAAGAGACTCCACAAGCTTATTACAACCGACTCCGACAATCCTACTTTGGTGCACACAACAACTCTGACCTTGAAGAGGATGTGAACTTCAAAACCCTCTTCCTAAAGAATCTGCACCCTGGAGTCAGTCACCATCTAGGTGTCATGGCCTGTCCGAACTCCATGACCATCCAACAGTTGCGTGACCTAACACAGAAGGCCTATAACAAGCAGAAGTTGGCCTCAAAGAAAGGTAACAAAACATCCACACTCTTGAACTCTGTCAACAAAGACTCAAGCCTTGCACTGGACGACACCCAGTGGCATCACAACACCAGAGTCTTCCATCAAGAGCACAGAGAACGTGACGCCCATATCTACGACCGCTTTCAGCCCAACTGCTGGAAAAATCCATGGGACCAGCCACGCTTCTCAAGAAACCAAAAGGATAACATCTGGAAACCTAACCAGATATCCAAAGGTAATCACCTGACTCATCCAAGAGCAACTCGTGTGGGTAAGCGACAACAAAACCCACCTCAGCACCACTCAGACATGCACAGTGCTGAGTATGCACAAGAACATGACCGCTTACCATTAGAAGACACGGAACAAGTCATGGAACAACTAAGAGAGTTCCTTCAAGACAATTTACATGCATATGACCACAAAGTTGAGTCATGCTCGCTGTGACCAGCGACAGAACGGAAGGCCGGTGATCCCCTGGTGCACCACATCAGAGATGACAAGCACCTGTTCAACAACAACCCAGAATGAACAAGTCTTTAACGGCCAACTGTTGATAAAAAATCTGAGGTACTAAAGGACATCACCTCAGTCACTAACAAACTGTCAAATGAACTCCAACTCCAAGTTCCAAATTCCCTGTCTGTGCAACAGCAACCACCAGAGCACAGAAGGTCAGAAAGTCTGCTACAGCCAGAAGGCATCACAAGAAGAATGCAACATAGGAGACAAGTTTTGCAACTCAGCTTCACACAGCCATGCCAAACTGCCTCCGACTGTCTGCTAAAGAACTTCCTGCCTTGCTGGACTGACCCCTCATTAGACCATGGACACGCCCTCATCCAAGCCAAGGATGCTGAGAGCCAGTCTTAAGTGACATGCTAGAAAAAGGGGGAGACAACACAGACTTGAACAGATCTGACCACACATGCACTACACCAGTAATACACAACATTACCTACACCCAGAGGTAAACACATCTACTGATAACACAGTCAACAAACATATTCTTCCCACAGGTAGAATATCCAACTTTTAGTGTAACAAAGTTACACATACCCACCATGAAGAAAAGTGCAGCCATCCTCACAATAGGTAGAACACCTAGCTCAATAGTCGTTGTAACCCATGCTAGGAAAACCCACAGCAGCCTTGTTTTGTTTTGTTCTTCTTCTACCTATCCTTCTCCTTCCCCTCTTTCCTGAGTAGGTGAAATGCCTAGACACCCTGCGAGGGTCGAAGGTCTGATATTAGGATTGACTCGCAACACCTAATATCCGCCAGCCACTCTAAACTGAATGGAAGCCAGAGAGCTCCATGCATGATAGGTCAATACATTGAATTGAAAATGAAATTACTAGAAAACTAACGGTAAATGTGTAAAGTAAGACAACCTAGAAGAACCCAAACAAAGTTAACCACAAATTTGATTGATGAATCAAAATAAAAAACAATTTCCAAGACGATCTAAACTATCCTCAACGTGCTAAACTACATTGACTAATTGAACTTAACCATGTGTACCTAAATAACCTGATGCCTGCACCAGTACAGTAACTGTCATGGAGGTGTTGTCTTGCTGTTTGCTGTGTTTGTCTGCTTCTTCTGCCTTTGTTTCTCCAGCGATCGACGATAAACA